>NC_138345.1:50157386-50257386 GCF_046562875.1 Panthera onca
TATATTTTTGTAACTGTTTTCTGTCCCACTGCAGCTTTGAATCTAGTATTATCAAAATTTCGGGGGTAGTTTGGTTTTGAAAAGTGAATTGTAATTAAGTGAGGAGGTCTTCCCGTTCCAAGTTTTTGTGCCTTCCCTTTGATTTTTTCCTTTTATTTATTATTATTAATTTTGCAACTCATACATTGGTTGTGAGAACTAATGACAAACTGAATGTGAAAGGGATAGTACAATTTGTGCTCAACAACTCAAAATTATACATTTAAAACAGTATACTATATTTTATTTATACAAAATAATATGTGTAGCATATATGTCAGTTGTGAAACATAAAAATGAATGTTCATAAATCCACCATACAGCTTGAGCTAAAACATGACAGATACTTTTGAAGTTATCTGTGTTTCACTTGGATCCCATCTGCCTGCTTTATCCCAGCCAGTTAAACCCTATCCTGAGTTTTGCATTTATCATTCCTTTAGCACATGTATGTACCATTAAAATAGATTATCTAGTTTTGCTTAACTATATAAACATAATGTAATTAAGTAAACAGTAATTGGGGGCTTGCCTCTTTTCATCTAACATAACTTTCCTGAGACTCATCTGCATTGCTGCATATAAATGCACTTACTTTCCCATTGTATAATATTCCTGTGCATGAATAAACTTCACTTATCTACTCCTTTGTTGATCACCTGGAAAGCAATCTGGCATTATTCTAAACCTGAGCATGCACATATCCTATAACCCAGAAATTTCACTTCTAAGAAAACATTCTTGTACATATATGCTAGGAAACATATAAAAACATGTTTGTAGTAAAATGTTTATAAGAGCTTTATTCCTTAATTATATTATTAATTTTAATTAATCTTTAATGCTTACATACTACAGTTACTTACAACCAACAGGATCAATAGTGTGAATAAAGAGGGGTTATATAGATGTCCCACGGATGAAAAAGATTATCTGTTCAATGTTCTCTAAATTATTTAGCATTCAACATTCAATAAATATTTTTGAGTACTCCCATGTATCAATCACTGTTCTATTCATAGGGGATACAGCACTGAATAAAACAGATGAAGTGGCTGCTATCATGAGGTCTTATTTTGTTGTGGAATATAAACATTAAACACAAATAAATAGTAAGATATTAAGTAGTGGGTAGGAGTATAGATAAACACAGAGCCAAATAATAGCATAGTAAATACTGGGGCTTCTAATTTAGATGGTATGGCTAAGGGGATGTCTCTTTGAAGAGATGGCATTTGAACAGAAACTTCAGTGAAGGTAAGAAAGAGATCTTACATATATCTCAGGGAAGGGTATTTTTTTTTTTTTTTTTGCAGAACTGAAAAGAACATAAGGTGGGATTTTTTATTGGTTTTGAAGAGTAGTAAAGATGTCATGGTAGGTGAAATGAAATTAGTAAGAGAAAGAAAGCTCAGGCAATGTTGGAGAGTTAGACCAACGCAAGCTCACATAGGGATTTATATCATTTAGTCTAGATGTCATTGATGAATTTTGTCCTTTAGTTGCGGTGTGAATGAAAGGGAACTATTTGATGATTTTATGCAGGAGAGTTAGTTAAATGATACACTTTATTTATGATGTTTAGAGACATCATACTGGGTGATAAATGGAAATGCCTTGTAGCAGGGCAGAAGCAGAAGCAGGAAAACCTCTTGGATAGGAGTGATTGTCATTTAGATGAGAGAGGAAGGTGTCTTAGCTGAGGTGGTGAGATGGTAGCAATGAAGCTGGTAAGACATTAGATAAAAAATAGATTTTTAAAGTGGAGTCAGAAGGATTTGTTGATAGATTGCTTGTAAATGTATAAGAGGGAGAAGCCAATAATGACTTCAATGTTTTTGGCCTGAGCAAATGAGTTAAAGATGATGCCATGCACAAAGATGGAAAATGAAGCAGGGGTAGGTTTAAGTAGAAAAATGAAATGTTTGGTTTGGAGTCTGTTATATATGGGATGTTTGTTAGATACCCAAGTAGAGTGATGTGTCAAGTAAATACTAAATAAACTAGTACGGAGTTCAGGAAGGAGCTCAGGGATGGAGATATGAATTTATATTGGGAGTCAACAATAGAGGTGATATTTAAAGTAATGGAATTTGATACAATCACCTAAGTGGTTAGCACAGATACAGAAGAAAAGAGGTAGGAAGATGAAGCCTGGTGTGGCTGATCGACTGCATTAAAGACCCCACATCTGGGTGGCTCAGTCAGTTAAGCATCCAATGTTGGTTCAGATCATGATCTCAGAATTCATGAGATGGAGCTCCATATCAGGCTTTGCACTGACAGCACCGAGCCTGCTTGGGATCCTCTTTCTCCTTCACTCTCTCTGCCCCTCCCCCACTTGGGCTTTTTCCTCTTTTTTTTTTTTTTTCTTTTAATGTTTATTTATTTTTGAGGGAGCGAGAGAGAGACAGAGTGGGAACGGGGAAAGGGTAGAGACAGAGGGAGCCACAGAATCCGAAGCAGGCTCCAGGCTCCGAGCTGTCAAGATGCACAGAGCCTGATGCGGGGCTCGAATTCACAAAATGTGAGATCATGATCTGAGCTGCTGTCAGATGCTTAACCGACTGAGCCACTCAGGTGCCCCTTCTCTTTCAAAATAAATAAATACACTTAAAAAAATAAAGGTCCCACATTTTTTCCCATCCCTTTACGCATGCTCTTTGCCATATATTTGGGCTATCACATGCTGACTCTAGGCCCAAAACTTTCTTTGACCTATGGGATGCATAGGCAGTTGTGATTGAAACAGAAGCTTAAAAAAGTACATTTCTGCTTTGCTACTATATTCTACCCTTACATTGTGCCCTTAGCATGAGAAAATATGCACAGATACCTCTTGTTCCAGGAGGATAGAGATACAGGGTCAACCCAAGGTGCATGAGTGAGCCCAGTTGAGTTCAGTATAGATCGGCTGAATCCCACAGACAAGTGACATATAAGTGTTTATTGTTGACAGACACTGAATTTTAGGGTGGTATCTTATGAGCATTGTCATAGCAATATATAACCAATACAACATTTAGAGGTCTGGACAAGAAGGAAAGAGTCACAAAGGATTCTGAAGGAACCATCAATGAAAAACAAAACAAAACAAACAAACAAGCAAACAAACAGGGCCAAATGGTATCCAGAAACCCAAGAGATGAAAGTATATAATAAGGGTGAAGTGATCAACTATGACAAATGCAATGAGAGTTCACATATTTAAAAACTGAAAATTGATCAGTATATTTGGCAAAAGGATTTTATTAATGCCTTTGATGAGAGTGGTAGGAAGAAAAGCTGAATTTAAGTAAGTTCTAGGGAGAATGGTAGGTGAGCAAGATGAGAGAACTAAGATTAGAGATTCTGCTCTAAATGGAAGTGGAGAAATGGGGTCATGGTTGGAAGGGAATATGAATCAAAAGAGAGGTTTTGTTTATAGATGGGCTATATTACAGATTGTTTATACATGGGAAGGGGGATTTAGTTCAAGGGGGAATAAAACAGATGACACAGGAGAAAACAGGAATAATTAGAATAGCAAAAACCATTAGTAGACAAGTTGAGATAAGGTCTAATATACAAAAGATGAAATTTCCCTTAGATAGGAGAATGGGCAATTCCTCCATAGTTATAGGCGTAAAAGCAACGTATAGGAAGGATTTATATTAAAGTAGGCTGGTAGGCTTAACAGTGGAAGGGTAAAGTTTTTTTCTGAGGTATTTATTTTTATTAATAAATTAAGAAGTAAAACTGTCAGCAGGAGTGAAGAAGAGAAGTATGGTAGACAGAATTGTAAGATGGCTCTCAATGATCTTTACTTGCATAATATGCTCCTCTTTGAGCATTAATAGAACCTATGGTATGAAGAAATATCACTCCTATGATTATATTGTTATATGGCAAAAGAGTGGACCTGACCTAATAAGGCTAGCTGTGTAAAAGAAAAAAAAATCTATTTTATCTTAGAAGAGAAAATCAGAGGGATGTAGCTGGCTGGCCTCAAAAAAAGCAAACATCTATTTTGTGAACTGCCTACGGAACACTTGGCAAGGAACTGTGGGTGGCCTCTAGGAGTTTAGAGTGTAGTCCTTGGCCAACAGTCAGCACTAAAATGGGGACCTCCATCCTACAACCACAAGGAAATGAATTCTTTCAACAACCAGCAAGCTTGGAAGATGCCTCCAGTCTCGGGAGAGAGCCTCAGCCCTGGCTAATACCCTGATACCAGTCTGGTGAGATCCTGAATAGAGTGTCTAGACAAACCACACCTGAAGTTTTAATTATAAAACAGTGAGATGATAACTTTGTGTTGCTTTAAGTCACTAAGTTTGTGGTAATTCATTACACATCCATAGTAAACTGATATAGGCTGTCATAAGTTTGGATGCAAAGTAAAGGGCATCTCATGCCATTATAGATGAAGAGTGAACTGACTGCAGAATATAGAAGGGTTACTGGACAGCATGAAAAACTCATTTGAAGTTTGCTTTCATAAATTTAAAGTGAGACTTGTCATCATTAGAAACTTGGATAAACACAAAAAATAGGTTAGGAGTTAGATTTAACTCAGACTGTGGATGGGCCAGCTAAACATATGTAAGGAAAAAGGGGCAAGGGAAAGAAAATTCATATGCAGAAGGATGATCATTCTGTTAGCCCAAGCTACCCAAACAGGCAAAGCAGGGGAGTGAAGATAGGAAGAGGGTAACACAGGGAAAAGTCAAGTCTCTTGGGTTGGGTGTCTCAGTCGGGTTAAATATTTATAAGAAGGGGATATGTGTGAAAGCAAGCTGAAAAGAAGAGTTTGAAATTATAAATTACTTGGCTCTGAGATTTTATTTTGATTAGAGCTTTTGTCCAACCTTGCATCATTTATTGGTGTCCTGAATTTTGACCACAGTGTGCACTAACCAGACTTTTTCTCCTGAGTCTCCCCTGTTCGAGTGCTGTTTCATCATTTATGAGTCTCTTCCCCCAGCTTTTTGGGATATATTTTTTTGAGATGCATCCTTTCTCAAACATGGAAGTCTTCTTTCAGAAAATGCTTGGTTATTAGTCACAGTACCTTTCTGGGATATTAGCAATTCAAATATTCTCTACCATTTTGGAATAAAGCTTTTGTCTTTAATAAAAAAAATGATCTCAGATGTTTAGAGAAAGAAGATATTTTTTTTGTTTGTGTCTAAAAACCATACCACTTTCTGGTTCCTCTAAAACAAACTGTGGCCCATGGACTGGCAAACTGGGGACTATGGGCTAAATCTTTCCCATCACCTGTTTTGTAAGTACAGGTGATGTACTTACAAAGTACACCTGTTTTGTAAGTACAGGTGATGTACTTTCTTTTTTAGCACAATCACACCCATTTGTTTACCTATTGTCTAAGGCTGCTTTTGTACTACAATGGCAGAGTTGAGTAGTCCCAATGAACACTGTATAGCACACAAAATCTAAAATAATTACAAACTGGTCTTTTTCAGGAAAAGTTGCTGACCCCTGCAGTAATATCACCTTGCCCAGGCCCTTTGGGTTTCATTACTCCTTCTCAGCCCCTGTGTTACAAATTCTTAGAAGTGGAGGAATAGAAATTGGGAGGATAAAAAAAGAGATAAGGGCATCGTATAGAAATACTGAATGTTTTTGCCTATAACCTTGGAAAAGGGGAGGGAATCTAATGCAAAGTACATGTAAGCATTTGAACAATTATACTCTTGTCTCTATGCTTTATGTTTTGTGAGAAGGAATTGAACTTTTGCAAGAAAGAGTAATACAATTATAACACTCTGGTATGCTTTGGCATGCCTTTATGATATGGGATACTGCTAAAGTTTGCTAATCCTTTGTGTCAGAGAGGCAGCATTTTGTTTTTTAGAAATTTACTTTTCCCTGGTGACTCAGTGAGTGGCAGAGTATGCTCCTTCTGTGTTTCTACCTTATAGATCTCATTTTTTTTTTCTGCATCTGTTGGACCCTGGTTTCTGGATTGAGATGAGCTAATATTGTTGCCTATGATAAGAATATAAACACTAGAGACACTCATCCTTAAGCTGGCTTGACTAAACTGCAGAAAAACTTCAAAGTCATATCACAGAAGAATGACAATAGCCACATCATTTCTAAAATGAAACAAAAAAAATAGAGACATACAATTATTGTTAATATTACTTTTCTTTGGTTTTCTAAATCAGTCTTATTAGAGGTTTTTCAGCATTTTACTAGTATCTTCAAAGAAATACCTGCTGGTTTTGATGATCAACTCCACTGGTTTTTGGTTTACTTAAACATTTGTTTCTCATTTTATGAATTTTTAATCTGAGTCTTTATGGTTTTCTTTCTTCAACTTTGTTTCTACTATGCTATCTCTTTGAATTTTTTGTGTTGGAGTATTTTATTGAGTTTACATAGCAGATAGTCAATTTTCATGTATGCCTGGAAAGAATATAATAACCTCTTTCTGTTGGTGACAGTGTAAAGAAATCTAAAAATTTTGATTATATATAAATTGTGGCCTAAAACTTAATCATTTTATTTTATTATTTTAATGATTTAATTTTTTGTCATGTTTGAAGTATAAAGTTATTTATTTTTTCTTTAGTCTATTCCCAAATAATATGAAAAAGTTTAACTCCAATATTCCTCCCTTCCATCTTCTATGTTTTTGTCTAGCATTTCAATTTCATCTTATTTTCTGAACTCCACAAAACTAACTTTTGTTTTACACTCAAAGGTAGAAGCTTCCATTTTCTTAAATAGTCTCTTACTCTATGACAGTTGGAAATCTTCTGTGCTTTCTCTTCCTGTCTCTTTTTTTTTTTCTATTTATCCTCACATAAAGTCAAAATCAGTCTGATTTCATTTCTTCATACATGTTATGTCTCTTTCTTTTTCTCCATTGTCATTTCTCTTTCTTCTACATCACTAATGGCTACCATTATCTCTACCCTGGCCCTCAGGTGAGACTCCTAATTCGTCTTCCTGCCTTTAGTCTTGCTGGTTTCTAACCCACTCTACCCACATGGCAGTGAGAGTGGTATTTCATAACGAAACAAGATTTCTTGCTTAAAACTACTCAGAGATTTCCACTGGTTTTAGAAAAATCTAAATTCCTTAACGTGGCATAACATGATGTTAGTTTTACTTCTACAGCCTTGTTTCTACCCACCTCTTTTCGTAGTAGTCTGGTTGACTTCACTATAATTCCTTTATTAATTTCTTGTCTTTCCTGGTAGACACTACAATCTGTGATGGCAGGAATCAAATATATAGTGTGTGACATATAAAACAACTTAATAAATATTTGTTTAATTAATATTGAATGTATTTTTGAAAGCATGAATTATTAAATAAAGGTGTTATTCTGGTAATATGCTTATACTGAAAAACTTTTGTTGAGAAATGCACTGGGAAAGAACTGAAAAGGGAAATTTGATAAAGAGGGGGTTTGTCTTATATCCTCCAAAGGGGAAAAATGGAGAATTCATGAGCCAACAAGGTGGCCATGTTATCCTGCAATTTAGATAATGACAGTAAATAGAGAAAACAGCATATTGTTTATTGCAATACAATTGGCAAGAGAAAATTGAGAACTATACCAAAAGACATGGAAAATTGTAGGCTACTTTTCTCTCTAGAACTCAAGGAATGTATGATCTTGAGATAAATCACTTAATCTCTTGATGTCTCAATTTAACTATTGAGTATATAATGAATGATTATTCTTAACTACTGCATGGGGTATTGTGAGACTTAATTTGCTAATGTTTATAGAGTGCTTCAGATTGTCTGATTAAAAGTATGAAGTATCATTATTATACTATAAAAGAGTATGTGAAATTTTATTTTAATTTCATAAATATGAAATTACACCTTTCTACTTTCACTTAAAATGGTCTGAAATTCATAGACATAAATTGGTGTGTGTTTGAATCTAAGTCTCCAGGCACTTATGTTAGTTGTTTTTATGACTATCTTTAGACCTCATCTGCATTTCTATTATTCAGAAAGTTCACAAGACTTTGACAAAAATAAACGTGAAAAGGTGCAACTCCTTTTGTTGTTGTTGTTGTTATTAATTTATTGCCAAAATAAGTCAAGAGAGTGTACTAAGATTAGTTTTTCTTTCTTTTCAACCTTTCATTTTTGGTGAATAATTCTCTCGTTGCTAAATGTGATTAGCTTTCTATATATGGCAATTTTGTCCTCACAATCTTAAATATCCTCGCAACTACAATTTTGTGCCCAGTGAAAGTCTACAGGTTCAATTATTTTTTTCTGAGGCACCTTCCTGGAGTTCAGTGCCTTGCTTCTCTTTATCCAGGTTTTCTCTATGCCTGCTGCAGACCTTGGGAATTCACTGTGACACTCCTGTAGTCCTTCCCTTATTTTCTGAATACATTACCTTGAGGTTTCTTGGTTGACTCCCTGTTCCTCTAGAATTTTTCTTAGAAATACACACAGCAGATGAAATTTTGGTAATATTTCCTGTCTAAAAATGTCATTATTTTATCTAAACACTTAATTGCTAGTTTTAATATAGGATTCCTGCATGAAGTAAAGGGTACTTCACTCAAAATGCTACAGAATTTCTCCATTTTCTTCTAGTTTCAGTGTTGCCATTTTAATTTCTGATCTTTCATTTTGTTTTTCCTGCAAGGTTTAAGATCTTCTTGCCCTCAGTGTTACAAAATTACATTATGATGCATATTCATATTTCTTTTCATTTACTGAATGTGGGACTTAATCTGGCATGTTATATCCTTTGGTTCTGTGAGTTTTATATATTGTTTCTTTGAATTATTGCTCCTTTTTATTTATTTATTTATTTATTTATTTATTTATTACTTTTTGAATTTTTCTACTGGATATTGGAACTTCCAAATCTATTCTCTAATTTTCTTAACTCTTCTCTCCTATTTTCTATCACTTTGCTTTTTGCTATTCATTCTGAATGGTTTATGCAATTACATTTTCCAATGTAGTTTACTTAAAAAACTTTAGCTATGCCTTCTTGAACATATAAGGATTTTACAAGTTTTTTCTGGTTTGTTTCTCTATTATCACATTTTGCTATTTCATGATTGCATGATCTTGTATTAAAATATTAAGTGGATATGTGTGTATGTATTATATATACATGTATATGTACATATGTGTGTGTGTGTGTGTGAGGTATATATGCGTATATATACATGTATATGTGATGTATGCTTTATATAGTGTATACCAATAGTCCTTAAATTTTTGGTCTCAGGAACATTTTACATTATTAAAAACAAATTTTTAAATTAAAAAAAAATTCAAAAACTCCCAAGGAGTTTTTATTTAGGTAGGTTATACTTTAATATTTAACATAAATTAAAGCTGAGAAATAATTAAAATATTCATTTTTTTAAAAATACCACTAATAAGCCTATTACATGTTAACACTAATATTATTTATAAAGCATAACTATATTTTCTAAAATAAAACTAATGTATGAGAAGAGTAGCCTATATATATTTGCAAATCTTTTTTCCTTCTGTTTAATATAAGGTAGTTGGATTCTCATAGCTGCCTCTATATGCAATGTGTTGTGATATCACATATTGTATAACCTCTGAAAAGGAGTATGAGAGTGAATAAGGAAAATAATGTTTTACTGCAATTATGAAAATAACTTTGACCTTGCAGATCTCCTAAAAAGGCCTCGGGACTTCCTGGGGCCTCCAGACCACACGGTTTAGGAACTGCTGCTATATGTACAAACACGTACACTTGTGTGCATACACACACACCCTTTAAAAATTAACTTGTTTTGTCTTGTTGTATTTTTTTCTCCAGAATTTTTTTTCTAGTTCTTGTTTGTTTCATTTTGTTTTGATCTGTCTTCTTTATGCTAGAGGCTCTCTTCAAACATCTGACAACAGTTGACAGAGAGTCTACATTTAATTATAAAATACTTAAATCCTGATTGGGCACTGTATTTGGGGAAAGAATTTTCAACTAGTGAGTTTATCCTGGGGCAGAGGCTCTCAATATTATTAGATGCAATGACCACTTTTTTTCAAAGCAAATATTTTAAAAATCTCCATTTACTACCCTGAAATTAAGAGCATAGTAGTATAACTTAACCTATCAATACATATAATTTCACCAATAACAATGTAATGCCATAATTACAATGTGAAAAGGAAATAGCAGAGCATGGGGCGCCTGGGTGGCTCAGTCGGTTAAGTGTCCGACTTCGGCTCAGGTCATGATCTCGCGGTCCGTGAGTTCGAGCCCCGCGTCGGGCTCTGTGCTGACAGCTCAGAGCCTGGAGCCTGTTTCAGATTCTGTGTCTCCCTCTCTCTCTCTGACCCTCCCCCGTTCATGCTCTGTCTCTCTCTGTCTCAAAAATAAATAAAAATTAAAAAAAAAGAAAAGAAATAGCAGAGCATATTTAATAATACAAATATTTGTATTTCAATATGTAAACTATCAGACATGGCTACTGTACACTTACTGTGGACATAATTAGGTATTTAGATGCCTGCACTTACTTGTAGAATTTCTAAAAGTGATAGCTTTCAATACGGACTCATATAGTTGTGTTGGTGAGCAGTATTGACAATTTCATTCCCATGAGCAACATTGCTCTCAGTGATGTGATCTTTATGAAATGATGAAAAACTCTTGGTTAATCTCCAAACCAAAAAACGTTCCTTCTTGCTTCTATTTATAATTACATCCTTGAAAATTCAGTCCTTGTTAAAGTTGTGTCAAAATAAACTGTGTTTATATGTTAAAAAAATGTGTTTATGTACAAAATGCAGTTGAGTCCTAGATTCATATAGTTTTAAACATTTTATCTTTTTCCTATTTGATTGTCTCTTATGATATCAGAAAGTCTTTAGGGATGTGGGATGATAATTCTCCACTGTGAAAGAGTTTTATTCATGAAAAGATGTCGGAATCTGAGACTCTTACCCATTAAATCCCTGTAGTGCTCTCCTAATCACTGCAGCAATTTACAAATTTGCAACTCACGACTCCTCCAAGAATCCCTGCTCTGGTATGGTCATATCAAGAGTCTGAATCTTGGTTCACCCATCAGTTGCTTTCTTTGTTTACAAATCAGCTACTCACTCTCTCGGACTTCTGTGCCTGGCCCTGAAACTCTCCCATTCTGAGTCTTTGGAGAGAGGGAGGTCAGAGTAGGCTGGCTGGCTGGGTGAGAGGCTAATGTTTGAGAAGGCTAGATGTCATAGAGTGGTCAGGATTTACATAAATGCCCAATTGCTTATTGTATAAACTCTTAGCCATCTCTGGCTATGAGCCCTATGGCTCCTGCCTCTTGTTATGCTAGGTGCTTTGCAGTGTCCTTCAGGGAAAACTGGTTTCTTTCTCCTCATTCTCCCTTCTATAGGCACATAAGTCTTAGCTTCCTCTGGTCTTCTTGGTTAGTTAGCTGTTCTTCATTTACTTGCATTTTCCAAAAATTTCTTGACCGTTCTTATCTGCTGTTGTCTCTTCCCTGGGTCTGTCTCTTCCTTCAGGTTGTAAAGATTTTTATTGCCTTATACTTTTGAGAGATAATAAAGTTTAACAAATAGCATTTAATCAACATATTGAATTAAAGTCCCCTGTATTAATTTTGAAATTAGAATAATCAATATTGCTCAAGGCATGGCCAAGACAAAGGATTTATGAAAAGGGAAGCTAAGAGACTTCTAAACTATTACTTACATTTTCTCAACTTTAACATCACAAAGCTGTATGTCTGGACCACATCAGAACAATCTCTATTCTATTAGAACTGCCTGTCTAATAGAACTATGTCTTAACATTATTATTTAAGTTTTCACACAGACAGCTGATAAAAGACAACAGCCCTCTGTGGAATGTCTCTGCATTGTCATAAAAACCGTTATCAAATTACATTGAGTGTTGTCTCCTCACTTAAAAATTTTTATTTATTCATTCATTTTTACTCAGGGACACACAAAAACTTAGTATTGGTAATAATATTTTCCTTATTTTTCTTTTTTTGTTCTGGAGAAAGAGCATTTAAAGATAATAGAACTTAGTTTCTATATTTTTCTTAAATCTGGATATTTCAAAATGGATCAGGTATTTCCCTGACTTTTACCCTTTATGTTTTATGAACTGTCTTTTATCTTTTCCATACATTTTGTAAACTGCGGTGAATTCTGCCTTCAGAAGTAGGAGGTAATTTAAATAAATCAATAAAAATAATAAATAAGTAAAATTCTGAAATGGTGTGCAATGTTAAAAGACAAGTAAATAGTATGAATTTAAAGTAAAAATTAAAATGAAAAATGAAAAAAAAAAAAAGTAAAATATTCATTTATTTTATAATGATAATTATAATGTCCTTCAGGGAAAACTGAATATATATACATACATATATATATATATATATATATATATATATATATATATATATAATTTAATTATAATGATAATTAAAATATCATTTAATTATCATGATGATTACTAGTTGCACACAAATGGGATACAATTAATTCTATTGGTACTTAGAAATACTGCTGTTTTTTGAGGACCTCCTTTTCCGTTATGTCCCTTCGCCTCCCTATTCACTTTCTGCTCACATTACGAAGAGAGTAGCCGCAAGAAGTTCTGACCTCAGTAGCTCCCTCCTCTTCTTCAGGCCCAGCCTTTGCTTCTCTCTGTCTCTGACTACTGCTCCCTATTTCTGGTCACCTGGACAGTTTGTGAAATCAGTGGGGATGCAAGTCTATTTTAACACTGCATGACTCTCATGGAAAATAAAAGAATAAGGCATTTTTACATATATGGTATACTATACTGACTGGGAAAAAAATCCAGTCAAATTTAAGAAGAAAATAACAGAGGCATGAAAGCTTTGCTGGTCTTTAAACCAGTTGAATTTTGAGATAGAACAAATGTTCTTCCAGTTAATGGAAGATTTTTGGCCAAAAAAGATAGTATCTCTTTAATTCCTTTCTATTTGATCTAGAAAGAAACAAAATATGAAATTATATACATATTTAATACTCCTATATCCTTATCTAAAATTAAAAAAAAATGTGCTTCCTTTCTGGGGTACTTCATTATAGTAATGATATATTTATACCTTGCTATTGCATAGTACATTATTACTTTTTATTTACATAATACCAATACAAACTAGAATAACATTCCAAATATTAGTCAACAAGTTATTTGGCCTATGTTATGTCAAAAAATGAATTAATGTTTTCAACAAGTTGACTATTATTGTAAACAAAAGGAAACCTACAACTCAAAAGCACAAACAAAAACAAAAACACAATCTTATTTAAAAATGGGCAGAAGATCTTAATAGACATTTTTCCAAAGAAGACATTCATATGGCTAACAGTTACATGAAAAGATGCTCTACACTGTTAATCACTGGGGAAATGCAAATCAAAGCCACATTGAGATCATCACCTCACATCTATGAGAATAGCTCTCATAAAAAAGACTAAAAATAACAAGTATTGGCAAATATGTGGAGAAAAAGGAACATTCATGGTCTATTGGTGGGAATGTGTATTGGTACAGCCACCATGGAAAATATCATGGAGGCTCCTCAAAAAAATTAAAAATAGAATTACCATATGATCCAGCAATTCCACTTCTGAGTATGTGTATGAAGAAAATAAAAATGCTAACTCAAAAAGCTACATGCATCCCTGTGTTCACTGCAGCATTATTTACAATAGCTAAGAAATGTAAATAATCTAAGTGTCTACTGATAAATGAATGGATAAAGAAATCGTGGTAGTTATATATAATGGAATATTACCCAGCCATAAAAAAAAAATAATGAAATCTTGCTATTTGTGACAACATGGATGGAATTTGAGGGCATTATGCTAAGTGAAATAGGTCAGACAGAGAAAGGCAAATACCATATAATTTCACTTATGTATGTGGAATCTAAATAAAAGACAAACAAATAGAAAAACAAGGAACAAAACAAAACAGAAATAAGGTCGTAGATACAGAGAAGAGATTGGTGGTTGCCAGAGGTAGGGAAGAAATGGGTGAACTGTTTTAGTTTTGTTTTGTTTAAATAAACTAAATTTAAAAATCTTACAAAATAGCTATGTGAAAGCACTTAATTGAAAAGCATAAAAAACCCCCCATAAAACCATTACTTAAAAAGTGTACCAGAATAGAATCTAGCTTGATTGTGACCACAGAATATTCATCTTTAAAACACTGACATGAATGATTTTATAATTTAAAATTTTTATCCATTTTAAAAGATAAACATTTAGCACCATACCACTTTTTATTTGAAAGCTAAATGTCTGTTAGTTCTACATAACAAAGCTAATTTAAATTGTTATTTTTTGTATCATCTAGGGAGATGTATTAAAGCAAAAGGTCTCCAAAGGTTTTTGCATTTATTAAAAGGGGCACTTAAAGGATGTCAAAGGATAATGAGACCATCATTCAGTATCCAATATAAAAAGACAAAGTTGAATGTTTTCCTCACTATTGTAAGGGAGTTATCCTGGGATTAAGTAAAATCTCTCCAGTCCAGCAAGCTACTAATCTTACCTAGGGTTTTAGGGAACCATGAAATTCAGGAATTGGCAGATGTTCAAAAGCACGAATGAGTTGATGTCATCTGTAGAAGTATGGTTACTTGGGTGTGACTACTGTTGTTTGGTTGGTCCTCAGAGGTATATTAATTGAGCTAGATTTGTTACTAATTGGCTACTTCAGAAGTAAGGACATTGTTGATTCGCAGGCTTTTAAAGTGTGTTTAATAAAGTAAGCTATTTATTGATTGAATGAACTTCAAATCAGTTCTGATGGCTTCTTATTACCATGGCCAAAAAACATCAGTCTTTTCCTAGGAGTATGGGAACTTTTAAAATTCTCAATCCCTATTTTTCCCTCTTCTCAATCAAAGCTACAAGGTATCATTAAGAATTGACCAGACTTTCACCTTTTCATCTCTGCTGTTGATTCTTCTTGAAGATGGGATTTCTTTGGAAAGATCTGATTTTTAGTTTGTGCCAGTCAACATAATTTCATATTTTTTCCTTGAATCATTTATTGAAACATCTGCCAGGACAGTGGCTGTGTTGAAATATTTGAGACATTGGACAATAAACATTAAAGGATGATGAGACAAACAAGACTAATTAGAAATACTATAAGAAGTAGCTAGAATACACTTCATTACCATAACCTAAGACTTTTTAGGCACAACCAAGAAAATAGGTCCCGTCTATAATATTAATTCAGGTATAACATGAAGTGTTAGTGATGGTTTTGGTTGGCGAAAAAATAGTCCAAAACTGTTGTATAACCTATAACCATAACTATTATTATGATGGTCTTGGGTGGAAGCTGTATACTTTGTGTCATCTCTTTGTTTTGAGAATCCTGAGTTCATAGCTTCCATGAATGAGCTGCTTCTGAAAGTGCTCTCGACAACCTCAGTTTAGGTTCTCCAATAGTGGTTACTTTCCAGCTCTGCTAAGGTTCCTTTCATTTTTTCCCCCCAGAGAATAACAGGACATTGCTAGTTTAGGCTCATTTAGGAATTATATTTTATTCATCATCATAGAATCAGTATCCAGCCCCTGCCCAGTACAGTAAATAGTAATAATTAAAAAGAATCTTTAAAGTATAATTCTAGAATTCCCTGTCCCATTTTTCAGCTGAATTAGAACACTTATAATTTGGGTGGTATGAGTATTTTCAGGTGTTTAAATATACCTAAAAGTTTACCTCTTTACTAGAGTTACTTATATGAGCTTATTTTTAAATGGTACTTAAAGCATGTGGTCAGTAAATCATGATTTTTGAGGTGATGATAAGCATTACGCACTTATTTTCTAGAATAGATATGAATTGATCATTGGCAAATTTCTACAGTACTAGTGCTCTGTGAGTTTTGGAAATGACTAAGTTTATCAAATTATTTAAACAGTAATATATTTAATAAGTAATATTTCATATGCTTCTTACATGTCAATGCTCAGAGATACATGAAACAACATTTATCAAAGATAAAACTGAATGAAAACTTTAAAAAGAAAACAGAAGTGCTTGAATTGAATGAATGTTTTTGACTTAACTTTTGCACGTATAAATTCATGATTCTGTAATGTTCTTACCTTTCTGCTTTAATCATTGTATCTATAACCATTTAATAATACCTTTCTAAATCTTGTACTCTGCCTAAAATTAGGAATAAATTTTCATTTCTAGAAAATGAAATTATAAGATTTAAAGTAGCATTTGATCAGTTTTTCTTACATTTACCCTCAGCCCAAGAATGCTCCCTTATTACATCGTGAACGTCGTTGCTAGGTACTAAAATATTTTCGGGTGCCTGGGTAGCTCAGTCAGTTAAGAATCTGACTGTTTGAGGGACACCTGGGTGGCTCAGTCAGTTAGGCAGCCAACTTCAGCTCAGATTGTGATCTCACAGTCCGCGAGTTCGAGCCCGGCATCAGGCTTTGTGCTGACAGCTCAGAGCCTGGAGTTTGCTTCTAATTCTGTGTCTCCCTCTCTTTCTGCCCCTCCCCCGCTCACACTCTGTCTCTCTGTCAAAAATAAAATAAAAACATTAAAAAAAAAACTAAAAAGAAAAAAAAAGAAACTGACTCCTTGATTTCAGCTCAGGTGGTGATCTCACAGTTGTGGGATCAAACCCCATGTAAGTCTCTGCTCTGTGTGGGGCCTGCTTGGGATTCTCTCTCTCCCTCTCTCTCTGCCCTTCTTTCTGCTCATGTGTGTGTGTGAGCATGCACTCTCTCTCTCTCTCTTAAAAAATAAATATTTATAACATATTTTATCAATGGCTATTTACCCATGAGGAGTCTCTCTAGGAAGGCAGAAACCACCTCACTTATTACAACCCAAAAATGTAATGGCATGAAGTGATAACACAGGTGAGGAAAGAGCTGAAAAGCCAAATGGGAAATGGTAAGACAATCCACAGATCAGGAACAAAAAGAAGTCACTACTACAACGTCAAAAGGAGGGTGTGGTGTTGCAGTCTAGGGGCCAGCTTCAAACACCTCATCAGTGAGACTGTCTGGTAGGAGCCAAAGCTGCTGAGGAGGGATAGCTGCTTCCAGAGATAACACTTGAGGCAGACAGGGAGGGGAAAAACTCTGACTTTTCCTTTCCTTCCAATGGGCTGGTATCTTGCCAATGATGTCCATTGGCTGAACTTAGGGAGGAGCCAGCTAAAGTGAAATCCTGGGAAATGAAACTCATGAAAGTCAGCTTTCCTGTGAAGGGAAAGTAAGAAACAAATCTCACGGGAAACAGGCCCAGGAACAGCACTGACCAGCCACTCCTGCTACTTGGCATCAACTCGAATTTTTCTACCTGCATTGACATCTCATACAACTTCAGAACTTGGCATAAGTGAATCAAGTGTTTAAAAAATGAGTCAACTTGCTATCATAAGTAGAAACATGCTGTCAGTCTCTCCTAAAAATAAAAGACCCCACTACATCCACTTTTTGATCTTCTAAACTCATTCCTGAGGGCAGCTCAAGTCACTTGGTGTCTCATGATTAATCTTCAAAAAGGTACTGTACAGGCCAGAAGCTGCTTCTATAAGCTTCTATAACCAAAGGAGACCATGATTATACTCCAGAATCTTAGCATTATGCTTCTCCTTTTGGGGCTTTCTAGAAGGTCCCTATAGGTTTTTACTTACTGCCAACACTTTGAGTACCACTGGTATCTGCTAGATTACAAGTCTTAGGTGGCAAGGCGGTTTGGACCTGCTGGAGAGTCTTTTGCTCTGGACTCCATTTAAAAGTAAAAACCGTATCGTAGAGAAGCACACAAATGTGTGATATGTACTGTTTATAACCAGCAAAATATCATACTCTCCGCCTTCATAATCAAATACATTTGAAACCATTATTCTTTTAGGAACTATATTTATCAACCTTGGATACTAGGTTACAATAAGTTGCGTTAGTCTTCCCAATTCTTCTTTCTATAGGCTTGTCCTTTGCCATTGGCTTTGCAATTAATTTTTACAACAAAGACAGAATGCACTTCTAAAGGAAGCTCCAGTTTCTGTTACTCTTCCAGAAGTGTTCATCCTGCAGTAAATTCTCTGCACCCCAGTAAATTCTCTGTATGCAAATACCCAACATAGAGTTTGTCTCTCTAGGAAGTCAATCTAAGATGGTTGATGCCTGGAGTGGTTCAAAGAAGGAAACGATAAGATGAGATATTGAAACTGGAACACTGGAGATATTTAAAGCACATGCTGTAGCAGTGCAACTGCTGAAAATTTCACTGGTAAGATAACTGTAGGAGGATTCACTGATGGGTGCATTATCACAAGATTTTGAGAAATTGAGGGAAGCCTTAATTACAAGGACAAAGGAATCAGAGGTCCTCTTGGAAGGCTAGTGAGGCATTCATAAAAGACAGTAAGGGGTGAGATTGATTATTCATCAAGGAAGAAGTATCATACAGTCAGGGGGCCTCTTTAGTAGCATATAAAAGGACTCATCTTCTGCAGCTAGAGTACAGAAAATGATAGGAACAAACCCAGGAATTAACTGTAACACTAACAAAGCTTCTGAGGTTGAATTCTCAGCCCTGGATGGACTGCTAACTCTTGTGGAGAAAAAAGTGAGAACCTGCAAATTGTAATTGGGATATCTGGGTCAATACACTCATAAAACTTGACTCTCCAGATCCTCTGAACTCTATGTGCTTTAGAAGTAGCCCCATGCTTCATGTTAAACACCAGTGCTTTCCTCTCAATGTCTCTTGCTTGATCTAGGTGTAGAGGTCTCTGATTTGCAAGGAAACAAGCACTACCCATCTCAGAATTTAACCTTACCTGCCTCTCCCCTGGCTACCAAACCAATAACTAGCATTAAGGTATAATATAATTCAGCTGAGAAAGTGCTGTGCTTATTAAAGGGAAAGGAATTCCGAAACAGTAGTAGGACCTAGCCAATGTGTATTAGCAGAAGTTGGAAGAATATATAAATATAGTCTGAGGGTGCAGAATCAAGGAAGCATGGAAGGCAATACTTGGACTGTGTGGCAGTGTTTTGGGTAAGTGGCAAGCTTCTGTGGAAGCTATTAGAGGAGGCCAGAAAAGGTGAGAAAAACGTTGTAGGAGTTAGAAACTGTCAACCCATGAAATCTGGTTGCATAACCAGATTTGGAAAATCATGGCCTATAATAATCTAGAATATAGAAAATGAAGCTGATGTACAAGCAGAATTGGGGCAGATTCCTGAAGTTGAATGTTGAAAGCATGACTCTGGCCCATGCTTCAGATGATAAGTTACTATGACAAATGTATGAGTCCAGAAGACAAATAGTTGTATGTGCTATATGTATGGGGCATATAGAAAGATAAAAATTGGAGGGCTGAAAAATGAAACTGTTTCTTATCAACTCAAGGGTGAGACATTTAAGATGCAGCCTTTAGGAAAAGACCAAATTCAGTGAGTTGTGATTTCAAAATAGGGGTGCCTGGGTGGGGCTCAGTTGGCTTAGTGCCCAGCTCTTGATTTCGGCTCAGGTCATGATCTCCCAGTTCATGGGATCGAGTTCCGCATTGGGCTCTGCGGTGACAGCTCAGACAGTACTTGGGACTCTCTCTCTCCCTCTCTCTCTGCCCCTCCCTCACTTATGCTCATGTGCACATGTGCATGAGCGCTCTTTCACCCTCTCTCTCTCTCAAAAATAAATAAATCAACATTTAAAAACAATAACGCAGTCATGGTTGTGATTATGAACTGGGAGAAAAAGGAAGTTAAGAGTATGTATGGGGTCAACGAATTTGTGTGGTTAGAATGAGTGAGTACAAAGTTTGGTTCTCTCCTCACTGCCCACATGTTCAAGTCCAAACTTTCCACTGTCACTTACGATGCCCTTCATCAACCTGTGTTAGTTCTCCAGCCTCACTTCTCACAGTTCTTTCTTCAAACGTTATGTTATGCTTCAGTCACATTGAGCTATGTGCAACTTCCCCCATGACCATTCTTTTTCTTTCATAGTGACCTCTGCACTGACTTTGGATCATTCTCCAGCTCTTTCACTCTCTCCCACTTTTTCCCATCACTATTTGTTCTTGTCCTACATATCCACTTAAACCAGGGTGATGTCAAGGAGATTTTATAAACTGTAATTCTGATAGACCGACTATAGCTTCTTGGAGGACTAGGTTAAGGAGTGTAAAGACATGTCTAGGGTTCACTGGACTAGCAGTGTCCATCATGTTGAAAGATCTACGCATCTTCCCTGTATTCTTGCCCAGATATTACTCCTTCTCATAACTTCCCTGATGCTTTATTAAGAATTGGTAAGTCGTGGGGCGCCTGGGAGACTCAGTGGGTTAAGCGTCCAACTTTGGCTCAGGTCATGATCTCACGGTGCGTGGCTTTGAGCCCCACACCAGGCTCAGTGCTGACAGCTCATAGCCTGGAGCCTGCTTCAGATTCTGTCTGTCTGTCCATCTGTCTCTCTCTCTCTCTGCCCCTTCCCTGTTTGTGCTCTGTCTCTTCCTCTCTCTCAAAGAAAAAAATAAACATTAAAAAAAATGAAAAAAAAAAAAAGAACTGGTAAGTCATTTCCTACCTGCTTCTATCTTTTGTTGAGCTCTATCACAGCACTTGTGTTGCATTATATTTTCCTATTACTGTGTATATGTTTCCATTAGTCAGCATTTTACTTGATAAAGAGATGGCATCTAATTTATTTGCATATTCTCAGCACTTGACACAGTGCTTTTTGCAAACAGGAATCAGTACATAAATACAGTACTTGATAACTCGAGTTAACTTGTTAAATGAGTTAACTGAATTCGAAAGAGTTAAGAAATAATGAGGCTTGGTTGTTAGATGAGCTGTTCATATGTGCACGGTATCTCTTAGGTAATCAGGAAGTGTATTTATAGAAATCTTGTAGCAATCTAACATGTAGAATATAAGCACAAAGAAACCATGAATAGGCCATTGGATCTCATTGTGTCCTTAATTGTATTTGTCTATCATCTTGAGAGGAACAACCCTAATTGCTTAGAGATACATTTTAAGTATTAGTTTCTCTACCTCATGTTTGTGAGTAAGACCCATAAAAGACCAGTTCTGGTGGAACTCATAATTGACATCATTCCATGAGGGCTAAACAAAATGTCAGCTTTCTAATTATTAATTGATTTAACTTCCCTTCTCTCTTCTCCTCTACCTTCATATCATAACCATAAATTCAAATATTTGGAGCAGGTAACTAGCAATAATTTAGGTCATGATGTTATTTCAATATTTTCCCATCTGATAAACTGAAAAAAAAAACATACCCACAGGCTTTATTAAGTTAACCATATTAAATTAGTAATTGTTATATATTATATACTTATGTAATTTTATTTTAAAAGATTTACACATTTTATAAAATTATACTTTTATATTCAAACACATAATTAATTTAAACAAATTAAAAATTGAATTCACACTAAGAACTAGTCGGTATTACTATCTAGAAAATTAACTAGATAACTTAGTAATTGCCACCTTGATTTTTTCTTTTTTTGTAATTAAAATTACAGTCTCTTGAATCACTTCACTAGTTCATTAGTAGCCTGTCTATCAAAAAAGCAAATATGCAGGCATCATTATTTTCACGGATTCATTAATTCATTATTTAAAAAAAAAACTTTATTTATTTATTTTGAGAGAGAGAGTTTGCATGTAAGTGGGGAAGGGGCAGAGAGAGGAGAGAGAATCTTAAGCAGGCTCCACCCTGCCAGCACAGAGTCCAATGTGGGGCCCGATCCCACTAGCTCGGAAACCATGACCTGAGGCAAAACCAAGAGTCCGACACTTGACCCACTGAGCCACTCAGGCATGCCTAATTCATAATTTTTAAAATGGCATTTTTTGAATGTCTATCACAATCCAGGCACTTCTCTAAAAGCAAGGGATACAGAGACAAACAAAACAAAGTCTGCTTCCATGGACTTACATTCTAAGGGTAAGAGATAGAAATAAACATATAAATCTATAATATCATAGGTGGCAAAGTGACATTAAAATTCCGTAGACCACAGGTGATCGCAGAAGACCTCTCAGAGGAGGTGATTTGAGCACTGACCCTCTGAGAACGAAGAAGTGAGAGAGAAATCAGGAAGATGAATCAGCAAAATAAATGAGGTTTAGGCTTTGCTATTTTAACCTTGAGGAATTTGATCAACTTAAAACCACTCTAGTAGACCAAGAAAATAAATGATGTTAGCATCATTATTGCACAGGATCCTGTGTAACAAAATATCAGGAAAACCAAGAGTTTTTGCGGTTATTTATGTTTCTTACTATGATGTTGATTACAAAAGAAGTCACAGTTTCTCTAATATCTTGCATTAATTATATATCATTCAACACATATTTAGTGAATTCTTGTATGTGAGGAAGTGGGAAAAATTGCTTA
Organism: Panthera onca; assembly: GCF_046562875.1. Lineage (NCBI taxonomy): Eukaryota > Metazoa > Chordata > Mammalia > Carnivora > Felidae > Panthera > Panthera onca. The sequence goes on from NC_138345.1 coordinate 50,179,864, forward strand.
AAAGACAGAGTGATTAAGACACAGTCTTCCTAATGTCAAGAAAGTTACAAAATAAACAGTGAGGCTCATACATGTATACAAATAATTGAAAAAATATATATAATTAGGTAGAAAATTCTGTGATAAGTTAAAAGAAAAAATAAGCACACCCAATAGTAATAATAACAATACCAATAATAATAGCAGCAACTGTGTAAATAACAGTACCAATGAATCATAACCACCATCTGTTATTCTATTACTGTGTGCCAGACACTTTGCTAACCACTACCTCTAGGTGTCAAGTCTACAGAATTTTTCATAATTTTGTGTAATGTATAATATTAAAACCATTACAAGTGTTCATTTTTCTTTCCTTTGTATAAATTACAATTTACTTGTGGAAATAGAATGCTCTACGCCAATCGTAGGCATAGATCACCAATTCCATGTGTTCATAGATGGAAGAAGTATTGCCATTTGGCACATGGGCAAAAAGTATCCATGACTTATGGAGGTAAGATTGTCCAAGGGTGCAATTAAGCATTGTTATTTACTTATTTTACTAAAAAAAAAAAAAGAATCTAAAGTCTAGAGAATTTGTGATTTTACCCGCTTTGCAGTGGCAAAGTTAGGATATTAACCTGCATCTGTCTGAAATCAGAATGAAAACTTTATACTTTGGAAGATAATAAAAAAGCTTTCTATTTGATATGATAGTGGTGATTAAAGAGGGAAAATCTGAACCTAGTGTTAGAGAGAATGAGAAAATCAGGGAGTATGAAATTATAAAGCATGAGAAATGTTCCCGGACTATAAAATGGCTTTACTTAGTTTGAGTGAAGCAAGGAAGTGGTAGAAGATGACATTGAGAAGCTTTGCAAAAAGATATCTTTAAACCTAATTTAATAGGTTTTTGGGGGAGCCACTGAAAGATTCTGAGGTAGAGTATTGACAAAATAAGAGATTTCTTTTTGTGGAAACGAACTGTGTATACGATAGTGAAAGAAGACATTAGAGGCAGTCTAATCAATAAAAAATGCCATACTGGAGCAGAGCAGTATTCTTTTCTAACACAAAATTGGGGAATTTTGCTTTGATTCTGGCGTAAGTAGAGTCCTAATAAGATGACAGCTCGTAAATACAAAAACGTGTTGTCAAGATCTGCGTGTTGATTTTGTAATGTGTGACTTTACTCGAACCATACTGAAATGAGCTTTCAGCCTAATCTAAGGCTGATGGTTAGATGGTTCCATGAGTTTAACTGTTAGGTGAAATCATTCTAAAATTTTCTTATCCAAGTCTCAAACTCTTAAATATTTCAGTTTTATGACCAAGTCCATGGTAACTACATTCTTATCTTGCATGAGTTAAAAAATATCGCACAATTATTGCTTGCCTCAGTCCCCCCCTTTCTTTTCATTACTCTTAAATGCTGATAGAATGTTGTTTTCTTTCTTTCTTTCTTTCTTTCTTTCTTTTCTTTCTTTTATTCTTACTTTTGGTTAATTAGAGCTTTTTAATCCTCAACTCTGATTGTATTGTCATCTTGCAGTTTTAACACCAAGAAAAATCCAAGGCCATCTGAAACTATGTGGATATTAATATTAGATAACATTCCTCAGTTTGGGGACCAGTTTCTGAGGTAATAACATCAACCTATCCATTGTTTTAATCAAACGACATTTATTGAGTGCCTATTATATAATCAATTACATTGGAATACAAAGGTAAATAAAAATATCCCCAAGGCAGAGAGTTATTATGTAGAGGAGACAAACACATAAATTATTGTAATATGCCATAAATATTATGATAAGAAATGAAGAAAATGCTGAGGAAATATAGGAATGGAAATGCCAAACTCTCCCAGGAGATGCCAGCAAAGACTTCTCAAAGGAGATGATCTTACCTTAAAATATGAGGACAAATTCACAAAGCAGAAATACAGGATAGGATACACACAGGGGAAATAGGATATGTAAATATATAAAGGTCCTCGGGAAAAAAAAATGTTTTGGAGAATTTGGGAAACGGTAAAAATTTCAGTGTGAAGGCAGCATGGAGAATCTGGAGAGGATGCCCAAAGGAGAAGCTGAAAGAGAAGCTATAACCAGATGGAGGAAGGTCTTTTAGCTGGCCTTGAATTTAATCCTAATTGATGCAGAGTTAACAGAAATTTTAATGGTCGAGTAACAAGATCGTATTTTTTTGAAATATAACTTTGGAATCCATTTGGAGACTTAAATATAAGAGATTAATGAAAGTATATCAATTAGGAACCTATAGGAACAGACCAGGTGAAAAATCATAAGGATTCTAGGGAGATGGTTAAAATGAGGGAGGCGTGTGGAAAAGAAAAAAATACATTCATAGGATTTCATCCCCACTTGCAATTAGAGGGAACAAAAGGGTGCAACTTCCAGGCTGTGGCTGGCATTTTCAGATTAAAGGAGACTATTTAGATTATAGTGCTTTCAGTCAATAATTAAAGGGGTAAGTGTCAATGTGATGTGGGTAGAAAAAGTGAAGTTTTACTGATCTACATATTTGCTAGGTTTGCTATGAGATACAAATTGAGTGGTCAGAAATGCATCTTTACCTTGGAGCAAGATAGATTTTAGAGCTGCCAGTGTCACGGTTGAAGCAGGAAACTTGGTGAGTGCACCGATGGAAAGCAGTATTTACCTAGCTTTTATTATTTTCTGTTTCATAGTTAATGTTAAATCTATGATTCAAATTCTTCCTAAATACCTTGGAGACTTTATTACAAAATTATCAATTAGTAGTAACATTAGGAAATAATTTTCTAATGTCTAAATAAATTAGTTCACTGGGTTTACTTCATTTCCAGACAGTCTTCCTCAAAGGATTCCAGCATTGGACATGATTTCCCCATACAGAACCATTAAAGCCTCTCCTCTGAATGAAATTTCCTGCTTATACACTCAGTTATGATACCCTTGATTCCCTAAACTTCTACTTCCAACAAATTTCATATCTACACTGAAACTTCCAGTTTATAATTTTCACTGTTCTCTGAAATTCTTTTTGTACATGGCCTACAGAAAAAGGTATGTCTTTCACAGTGGATTATTTTTTAGTGACAGTTTTGTACTTTATACTAATCTACACCCATAGTCTAACCTAATTTCTCCTAGAGCAATGACATACAAAACAGAGTTGGCTTGTATTAAGGGTTATGACCATGGCACTAAAACAAACTTAAACTAGCAGGCTCATGTGGAGATTGTAAACATCACTTTACTTTTATTAGTGTCTTCCTCCAAACAACTGACTTTATTCATGTCTGTAAAGTCAGTAATGTACTCATTAATAACCACAGACCTGAGACTGAATTCTGACTCCACCATTTACTATTTATGTGATTTGGGGTATAACTTACTCAGCATCTCTAATCATGAACTTACTATATGCAAATGTGTATATTATATGAGACACCCACACAAAATAAAATTTTACTTAGAAGTTTACTTCAATATTTAGAATTAAATAGATTAATTTTAAAGCCTACATTTTTGTCTGTTTCTTATTGATTGCTAGTTTAATTCCACTGTGGGCTTGTTTTATGGTCCAACATGTTGTCTATTTTAATAAATGTATTATGTATACCTGAAAAGAACACATATTCTGTCATTTTGGTGTTCAAGGTTTCACATTTGTCTCTTAAATTTAATAGCATGTTTCAGACTTTTTTTTTATTGAGGTGAAAGTCACATAACATATAGTTAACCATTTTAAAGTGTATACTTCAGTTGCATTTAGTACATTAACAATGTTGTGCACCCAAAACCTTTCTCTAGTTTCAAAACTTTTTCATCACTTAAGAAAACCCTTCTATATTCATTAAATAACCCCTCTCCATTTATAACTTCCCCCATCTCATGGTAATTACTAATCTGCTTTCTGTCTCCACAGATTTGCCTATTCTGTATATTTCATGAAAACGGATTCATACAAAATGCGACCTTTGTGTTTGGCTTCTTTCAATTAGCACAATATTTTCAAGGTTCATCCCAGTGGTAGCATCATCAACATTTCATTCCTTTCTGTGGCTGAATAATATTCTATTTTACATATATATTACTTACAATTTATCCATTCATCCATTGATGGATGCATGGTTTGGCTGCTTTTACCTTTTGGCTGTAATGAATAATGCTACCCAAAATATATGTGTATTGAACAAATATTTGAATAGGCAGAAGGAATAACAAGTGAGTATGAAGATAAGGCAATTGAATTTGTCCAATTTGATGAGGGGAAAGGAAGAAATAATAAAGAAAAATGAAAATGAAGAGAGTCTGGTAGACCTGTGGGACACCATCAAATGTGTCAACATATGATTCATGGGAGTTCAAGAAGAAGAGAAATAGAAAGAGGCAAAAAAAATTAAAAAATGGCCCCAAATTACCCAACTTTGATCAAAGATATGAATATACACGATCAAGAAGCACAATAACTCCAAGAAGGAAAACCTCAGGAGAACTACGCTGTGACACCTTGTAGTCAAATTGTAAAAAAAAAAAAAAAAAAAGACAGAAAAAAAATCTTAAAAGCAGCAAGAGAGAAATGACTCAGATCCTCAAAAAGATTAACAACTGTGATTAAAAATCCATAAAAATGGAGGCCAGAAGGCAGTGGGATGACATATTTAAGTGTTGTAGAAAATCACTGTCAACTAATAATTCTATGTCTGCAAGACTATTCTTCAAGAATGATGAAGAAATTAAGACATTTCAAGGTAAACAAAACCTGAAGGGATATGTTACTACTAGAGCTGCTCTGCAAGAAACTCTGAAGGCAGTCCATGAGAGTTAAATGTAAGGACACTAAATAATAACTTGAAGCTATATGCAAAAATGTAGGAAACTGGTAAAAGTGACTACCTAAGTAAATATAAAAGCCAGGATTATTGTACTTTTGATTTGTGACTCCATTTTCCCCTCTATAATTAAAAAGGTAAGTGTATAAGACAATAACTATAAATCTATGTTAATGGTACATTATGAATAAAAATGTAATCTGTGACAATATAAAGGGGGAACGTCAAAAATATATAAAAGCCAAGGGTTTTGTATTCTACTGAAACTAAATTTGTATTATTTAAACTATGTTGTTAGAAGTTTGAGATATTTATTTTAATATCTAAAATAACCATTTAGGGGTGCCTGGGTGGCTCAGTCAGTTAAGCATCTGACTTTTGGTTTCGACTCAGGTCATGATCTCATGGTTTCGTGAGTTCGAGCCTCACGTTGGGCTCTGTGCTGGCAGTGCAGAGTCTGCTTGGGATTCTCTCTCCTTCTCTCTATGCCTCTTCCCTGCTTGTGCTGTCTCTGTCTCTCTCAAATAAATAAATAAACTTGAAAAAAAATAAAGTAACCATTTAAAGAAATATCTATAAAACATACCAAAAAGGAAAGAAGGAGACCAAAATGGTATACTAAAAAGCAAACAAATAAAACGAACAAACAAAAACAAAAAACAACTAGATATAAAAAGAAGGCAGTAAAAGAGCTCAGTCAGCTGAGTGTCCAACTCTTGCTTTTGGTTCAAGTCATGATTCCAGGATGGTAGGATTGCGCCCTGCATCAGGTTCCATGCTTCATGTGGGATCTGCTTAGGATTTGCGCTCTCTCTTCCTCTACCCACCCCCTCTAAATAAGTAAATAAATAAATAAACAAATACATAAATAGAAGGCAGTAATGGACAAATTGAGGAACAAAAAACATGACATACAGAAAACAAAAAGCTAAAAGGTATGTCTTTGGCAATTATTTTAAATGGAGATAGATTAAACTCTTTAATACAGAGGTTGACATAATGGATAAAAAAACATGATTAATCTATATGCTATCTACATATATATGTTGTGTATGTAAATTTAAAGACACAAAAAGATGGAAAAAGATATTCCATATAAACAGTAACCAAAGTGAATGGATTTGGCTATATTATTATGAAACAAAATAGCCTTTAAGTCAAAAAGTTTATAAGAGACAGAGAAGGATATTATATAATGATAAATATTCAAGATATAACAATTATATACTTACCTACCAACAGAGTCCAAAATTATATGAAGAAAAATAGAATTAAAGAGAGAAATGCACGTTTCTACAATAATACTTGGGGATTTTAATATCTCACTTTAAATAATGGCTAGAGCAACCAGACAGAAGATTAATAAGTAAATAGAAAATTGAATAATAGTATAAATCAATTTGACCTAATCAATGTGACCTAACAGATATAGACAGTAGAGTATCCAATAACAGCAGAATAGAAATTTTTCTCAAGTGAACATACAGCGTTTTGTAGGATACTACAGGACTATATCTTGGGCCACAAAATACCTTAATAATTTAAATAAGGTTGAAATTATACAAAGCATACTTTATAACACAATGGGATAAAAGTAGCAATCAATAAAGGACAGATACTGGAAAATTTACAAACATCTGGGAATTAAACAACATACTTTTAAACTACCAGTGGATGAATAAAAAAATCACAGGGGAAATCAGAAAATACCTGAGACAAATGAAAATGGAAACACGGCATTCCAAACTTCTAGGATGCTGTAAAGCCGACTTTTAAGAGGAGGATTTATAAATATAACATCTACATTATATATGAAAAATATCAAATCAATAACAAAACTCTACACTTAAAGGAGGTAGGAAAGTCAGGGAAAACTAAACCCAAAGCTAGCAGAAAGAAATAATAAATATTAGAGTAGAAAGCAATTAAAGAGAGAATATAAAAAACAATACAGGAAACAAAACTGAAAGTTAAATCTTGGAAAAGATCAACATTGGCAAAACTTGAGCTATACTAAGACAAAAAAAAAACAAAGACTCAAGTTACTAAAATCATAAATGAAAGAGACATTACTACCAACTCCACTGAAATAAAAAGGTTTATAAGAGAATATTAGGAACAACTGTATGCCAATATATTAGGTAACCTGGGTAAAGAGGAAACATTTCTAGAAAGATACAAATTATCAAAATGACTCAAGAGGAGAGAAAATCTGAATGTGCAAGAATGGAGCCACTTGCAAAAATAGACTGAAGGCCCCCATAATTATTCCAACCAATTCAGAAAAGACATTTGAAAGAATCAACACTCTTTCATGACAAAAACAACTCCTAAATAATAAAGACCTTATATAAAAAACCCATAGCCAGCATCATAGTCAGTGGTGAAAGACTAAAAGCTTTTCCCCTAAAATCAGGAATAAGACAAGAAAGAATATTCTCACCACTTCTATTCAACATAATACTGAAAGTTTTAGCCAGAGATATTATGTAGGAAAAAAAATAAAAGCTAAAAAAATTTAAAGCTAGGCAAATCACAGGCCTGGAGCTGCTCCCACGGACCCAGGAGAGACTGTTGGCTGTCCTTCAGGGTTACACCCAGGACTTCTGGGTTGGTCATGTTAAAGGCAGGAGAGTGAAAGGATCCAGTAACACAGCAGTCAGCCCCAGGGCTGCTGGAGGCTGGAGGTGGAGGAGGAGGAGGAGGGAAAGATGGAGGAAGTGGAGGCCGGAGAAGAAGGGGGGAAGAAGAGGAGGAAGATGATAAGGATGATGTGCTGGCGTGGCAGCTGGACAAGTTTGATGGGGAGCTGGACAATGACAGCTTCTCCTATGAGGAGGAATCCGAGAACCTGGAGCGAGACATTTCTTCTTTAGTGATGATGAGGAGGAGATGAGGCTTAGGACTGAGGGGCAGGATGCGCGAACATGTGGAGCCACCCCAAATTCATGGGGGCTGCAGGGATGAGGACTCACCCCTTCCTGCTGTTGTTGGGGAAGGCAATTTCCAGTGTCTGCAGTACCTTCTGCTTACCGAATAAACTTTTTTTTTCACATAAAAAAAAAAAGCTGTGCAAATCAGAAGGAAGAAGTAAAACTGTATTTGTGGATGACATGATCATATACATAAAAAGTCCTTTAAAAACCTGCAAAACCAGTAATACCAATGCCAACAACAACAAAAACTAAACAAGACAACAAAACATTAGAGCTAATAAGGCTTCAGCAAAGCTGTAGGATACAAGATTAGCATAAACAATTAGTTGTATTTCTATACAGTGGTAATGAACTAGCCAAAAAGGAAATTAAGAGGCAATTCCATTTACAGTAGCATCAAAAGAAAAGAAAAGAAGAGAAAAGAAAAGAAAAGAAGAGAAAAGAAAACAAATTTAACCAAGGTTATATAAAACTTATACACTGAAAACTAAAAAACTTTGTAGAAAAGACCAAAGAACATTTAAATAAATGGAAAGACACTGAATGTTCATGTACTGGAAGACTTAATATTCTCAAGATAACAATACTACCCAAAGTTATCTACAAATTCAATGCAATCCCTATTAAAATCCCAGTGTCATTTTTTTTTCAGAAATCGAAATACCCAACCTAAATTGCTTACAAAAATTCAAAGGAACTGAGATAATCAAAACAATCTTGAAGAAAACAAAAACCCACCCTTGCCAATTTTACAGCTACTACCAAGCTACAGTAACCAAAATAGTATGGTACTGACATAAGGGAAGACATATTGATAAAGGAATAGAATTGGAAACCCAGAAATAAGCCCTCATCTGCATAGCCAATTACTTTTCAACAAGGATGCCAGGACAATTCAATGGGGAAATAATAACTAATGATGCTAGGAAAGCTGGATATGCACATGCAAAAGAATTAAGTTGGACATTTGCCTCATACAATATACAAATATTAATTCAAAATGGATTTAAGATCTCAATTTAAGGGATAAAACTATAAAACTCCTAGAAGAAAACACAAGAGGCAGACTTTATGACCTTGGATTGATCAATGGTTTCTAAAATATGACATCAGGGGCGCCTGGGTGGCTCAGTCGGTTAAGTGTCCGACTTCGGCTCAGGTCACGATCTCGCGGTCAGTGAGTTCGAGCCCCGCGTCAGGCTCTGGGCAGATGGCTCAGAGCCTGGAGCCTGTTTCCGATTCTGTGTCTCCCTCTCTCTCTGCCCCTCCCCCGTTCATGCTCTGTCTCTCTCTGTCTCAAAAATAAATAAACGTTAAAAAAAAAAAAATTAAAAAAAATAAAAATAAAAATAAAAAAAAATAAAATATGACATCAAACCACAGGCAGCAAAAAATAAAATACAAGAACTAAATTTTATCAAGATTCAAAACTTATGTACATCAAAGAAAATTGCAAATATAACTAATGCTACTGACTTATACACTTAAAAATGGTTGAAATTGTAAATTTTATGTTATGTATATTTTACCACAATGAATAAAATTAAATATTATATAATTTCACTTGATAATTTTTCTTTTACCCATGGTTATTAATTTTTTTGCTGACTTCCCAAATATTAATTTGTTACTAATTTTTAATTTAGTCCTTTTTTGGTCAGAGTACAAAGTCTATGTTTTCAGTCATTATATATTTATTGAGAATTGTTTTATGGCCTAGCATATGTTCTATCTTGATAGAAGTGTCCATGGACACTTGGCAAAGATACTCTTCGAATGTTGGATATAGTGTTATGTAAATGTCACATTAGTGAATGGTATGTTTACATCTACAGATGTAACTGCTCTTTTGGGTACCTACTTGTCCTATACTTATGTGAATTAAAATCTTCAGCTATAATTGTGAATTTGATTATTGTCATCTTTAATCTGTTGATGTCTATTTTACATATTTTCAAGTTTCACTGTAAGGCTTTTAGGATTGATAATTTCTTCATGAATCAACCTTATTTTTATTATTACATAACTCCTTTATCTTTGCTAGTACTGTTTTGAAGATGACTTAATCTAATATTAACATGAGCAAAACAATTCTCTTATGATTAGTATGTGTCTATTTTATTTATATCCATCCTTTTGCATTACTCATTTGTGTCTACAGCTAACGTATGTTTCTTATTAAATAGTATTAGTAGGGTCTTGCTTATTTAGTACTTTTAAATCTAGTGTGACAATCTCTACTTTTTAATTGAGGTATTCAGGACTTGTATACATAGTGTAATTATTGAGATAATTGGGTTTGTCCTATTGTTTTCTATTAATGTTTTATTTCCTCTATCAGCTTTTTAGCTATACTTCTTCATTTTAATTTTTGATAGTCTAGGAATTACAATATGTATCCTTGCCACACTTTACCTTGAATTAGCATTTTAATACTCTATTGAAAGTAGGAAATTTAAAACAGTAGAATTACAACTACTTTCCCCTGTCCTTTCCCTGTGCTAGTCTTACCACATATTTTACTTCTGCATATGTTTGTTGTGAATTTTTATTGGGAATTAGTGTTGGATTTTGTCAAACTCTTTATGAATCTTTTGATAGGATTCTATAGATTTTTGTACTTTATTTTATTTACATGATGTATTATGTTGGTCGGGTTTTCAATAATAAACCAGCTTTGCATTACTGGGATAAATTCCAGAGAGTCATGGTGTATTGTTGAATTTAATTTGGTATTATTTTATTAAATATTTTTGTATCTATGCTTATAAGAGATGCTGTTGGTCATTTTCATTGCTTCTGATTATTTTCTAATGCTTTGGTATCAAGGTAGTATTAGCCCACTGATGTGTTTTGGCACATTTTCCCTCCTTTATTTTTTGAAAAAGTTTACATATGATTGGTATAATTTATTTTTCTTTTTTAAAAAAATTTTTTTTTACATTTTATTTATTTTTGAGAGAGAGAGAGAGAGAGACAGAGCACAAGTCGGGGAGGGGCAGAGGGAGAGAGGGAGACAGAATCTGAAGCAGGCTCCAGGCTCTGAGCTGTCAGCACAGAGCCCGATGTGGGGCTCGAACCCACGAACCGTGAGATCATGACCTGAGCCGAAGTCAGTTGCTTAACTGACTGAGCCACCCAGGCGCCCCGGTATAATTTATCTTTCAAGTGTTTCATGGAATTTACTGGGACTAGACTCTTCTCTTAGGAATATATATAATTACTAATTTATTTATATATAATTACGATTTGCTTTTGTTATTTGAAATAGCTCTATTACGATTTTCTATTTCATTTGTGTCAGTTGGTTATTAATGCCTTTCTAGAAATTTAATTCATCTATGTTAAACTTGTGACATAGAATGTTTATAATATTACCTTAAAATCTTTTTTTAAAACCTTTTTAAAAGCTTGTTTATTATTTTGAGAGAGAGAGTGAGTGCGAGCAGGGGGAGGGGCAGAGAAAGAAGGAGAGAAAGAATCCCAAGCAGGCTTTGCGCTGTCAGCACAGAGTCTGGCTCAGGGCTCCATCTCAGGAACCCTGAGATCATGACCTGAACCAAAACCAAGAGTTGGATGCTCAACTGATTGATCCACCCAGGCACACCTTAAAGTCTTTTTAAATTTCTGTTGAATCTGTTGTAAAGTCCTCTTTCATTCTTGATACTGGTAATCTGTGCCTTTTTTATCTTGATGTCTAGTTAAAGTTTTACAAAATTTGTTGATCATTTCAAGGATATAACTTTAGGTCCCAATGTTTTCTTTGTTACTATAGTTCCCATTTCATTAATTATTGTTCTGATTTCTATTTTTTCTTTTCTTCTATTTCCTTTTATTTCTAGATTCTTAGATTGAAAGTTTACATAATTGACTTTAGAACTTCCTCTTTTCTAGTAAACCATCTAAAGCCATAAATTTCCCTCTCAGCATTGCTTTTGCTTCTTTCCATAAATTTTGATTTGTTGTGTTTTCATTTTTAACCAATTCAAAATATTTTCTAACTTCCCTTATTATTTCTTATTGGAACCATGGATGATTCAGAGTTTGTTTGTTTTTTTTTTTTTTTAAATATGTGTCTATTTAGTCCATTCAATTTTTGGATACATACATGTGCATATATGTTATCCTGGACTGGGTTTTCTGATGCAAATATTAGATGTTCTATTTTAGAAATGAAACCAAGGGCATCAAGGTGAGAAAAAGAGAAATAAGGCTACATGTACATGAGAGACAATGGTTATTTGTGAGAAACCACAAGCTGACCCAGTGAATCTGGCTGGAAGAAATATCTGTTAGAAATGGAAATTTTCCACATGAGCCATAAAGAATAGACCATGGGGAGAATAATTTAATTCCTCACCCTCCTCCATTGCCTTTTCTCATTGACAGTTTTCCTGAAGGGCATTAACTCCCCTATACCTCCAGAATGCATAACTCTACTCCTTTATTGGCAGGTTGGGATACCAGATCCTAAGCTCTGCTATATGGCTGCCAATGGAAGAAATAACTAGAATCTTTGAGCATTCACTGATTGGCCAGGCTGTGTAGCACAGGTCATGGACGAAGAGTCCTATATTCATAGTGCAACACGCTGGATGTCACCTGGCAGCACATCTATTTGGGCCTGAGCAAGAGGCCACAGGGTATGGTTGACGGATGCCACAGAGTAGGTGGTCAAGGATACATGATATGGGCAGCACTGAGGAAATTAAGAGCTGGTAAGTGATATTTGTGTCATATCTATTGACATAATTATAAACTTAGAAAATCACTGGGAAAAATCCACACAAAAAGTTAACTTCTGGGAAGAGTATGGCATGAGCAGAAGAGGGGACTGTTAACTGCTTTGCGTGACTTTTGGTAGTGATATTGTGAATAGTTTTGACATTTTTGGCGTGTATTTGCAAAATTAGAAAAAAGGATTGTTAGAATGAATAAATTATCATATAGACATATGATGGAATTCTTTGTAGTCATTAAATGCAAGTTGAAAAATATTAATTATATAAAACAATGTCTTTCCCATGATACATGTGAAGATGCATATTAAGTAAAAATATATAAACAATATATAAATAAAGTAATTGAGAATATAGTAGATACTTAAGGATTTTGAATAGAGATCTCTTAAATATCCTCTATCAGTGTCTGATCATTTAGATGAAGTATTGAAAAATATGACAAGAAATAAAATAACAGAAGACACATAAGGGAAAGTATCCAATTATATGATAATGAATAGCTATCATAAACAATAAATTAGATTTTAAGGAAATAATTCTATATGAATAAAATCAATAAATTAGATTTTCAAGAAATAATTCTATATGAATAAAACTTGTGGAAGAGACGGTAGTTTGGGGCACTGACAAATGTAGTTTTGAATCCTGCCACCACCATATTGGAATTAATCCTGTTTGAGTTCCTATTTTCTTACCTGTTAATAAGAAAAACAATATCTTGTTTCTACAGGATTATTATGGTGAGTAACAAGGATATATTTAGAAGGTTTGAATATATGGAAGGGGTAAGGATTTAATAAAAATGGAGAAAGTACAAACAACTGTAATGGTAGGAAATGAAGGAAATTTGCTAACAATACTCTTGTCTTTTCCCATTTTAATTTCTTTATTGTTTTGGTAATCGGTGAGGTACTAGCACTCTCTAGAAACTCAAAAAAGAATCCCAGGATTCAAAGCTAAGCTTCAATATTTACAAAGGTAATGAGTCTGTCAGCCATGGGAAGTCAAGTGCTCTTACTGTTTGGTATTGCTAACCTCAAGCCTAACCTAAAGGGACACCTTTCTTGGGGGATAACAGTTCATTTGTCTTCATGCTAACTCCATCAAGGAATTTTCCTGTGCAGAAAACAGCTAGTTTCACTAAGCTCTGTATGTGCAGTGTTTTTTATGTAGTGCACTGACAGCTAGTAACCGAACCTAATCCGTCAAACTCATTTCACCTAAGACCTCAAGTATAACTCCAATTCTGATCCTTAAGGTAAAGGCGTCACTGAAGTACTTAGTTCCTGACCTTTTGTTTTTGAACACACAGTACTCTGGGGTTTGGGGTATGGGAAATGTATATTTCTTTTTGTACTGAGAACTAGTCATTATTTTTGGGTGTTGCATTTAAAAATATTATGTTTGCCCTAACATTTTCTTATAATAGCTGCAAGATTGCTCAAGCAGCATTGGACAGAGTTGCTCCTTTGCGCTAGTAGGTTTATAGTTTAGTAAGCTGAATTTTTTTATTCATTTTTCATTTAATGAAATATTGGGAATATTGGGAATATTACATTATTCTCAGTAAGATAAAAATATCAGGTATTTCAATTTTGTCTAAGTTTCTGATACTAACCATACAAATTTGTTGTATAGCATTGATCTGTAAAAAATATCAACACTTCTAATTAAGCCATGCATTTTTATAATCTCTTTTATCTATTTCCCCCATCCCCCCACCCACCTCCCCTTTGGCAACAACCAGTTTGTTCTCTTCTATCATGCCATGTATTTTTAAAGCATTTTTTGTGTGCAATAGATGTATGTTGTTACTGCTCAATATTATTTCTGCCAGCTGTTCAAATTTCTAACTACTAAGAAGGCACTAAAACAGGCATTTGAGAACTATTTCTGCACCACAAAGTGGCTGTCCTTTGCTTTTTCATACATTTGTTGGATGATTTGGTGTTTTCTGGGGAACAGAAATAATTTACAAATATAGAAGATATTCAGTAATATTTACTCTGCAGATAGGTGCTATGGAATACAAAAGGAATGAATTAAAAAACCATTAAAACTAAAGTATTATGTCTGTCAGTAAGTTAGTTGAAGTTATTCTGTTGTTAATAATCCTACTTCAGGACAGTAAGACTCCTACTATATAACTGACTACTATTTTGTGTGGGAGAGTTAATAACAAGTTAGGAAGGAAACTTAAGACTTTTGGTCAATGATTGTCTTTTTTATAATGGCATTATATTACAACAGAATCTGTACTTACATTAGTTTTACTTTTAACACTCAAAACCACATGATGGACCAACTTGACATTTAAATTAGTCTCTAATATTATTTCAAAGTGAATGAGAATGGCAAATATTCACAGATTCAAACAATTCTTAGAATTTTCTTTAAAAAAGATGATTATAACTAACATAAGTCATATTACAAAATGCTGTCTACTTAAATTTCCTGGATCTTTGAGGGAAATAAGATATTTTATTTAAGGTTTATGAAAAAAGGAGAGTATTCTTGTGTCTTGATGATACATCAGTTTCTAAAAAAACCTGGAATTTGTATGGGTGTCAAAACTCTAGCATAAAGAAGTAATTTGTTGCATAATAATATTTGACCGTAGTTGCAACTTTCCAACAAATTATAATTATTACTTTCATCAAATTTCAGCTAGAATTTAAAATCTTTGATATAAGTTGAAATAAGTTTTGCAGAAGGCCAAATCTGAATTATGAACATGCAAGTTCTCAAACTTTTGTATTTCCAAATTTAAGTGTCTCATTTAAAATCAGCTTAGGGGCACCTGGGTGGCTCAGTCGGTTAAGTGTCCAACTTTGGCTCAGGTCATGATCTCGCAGTTTGTGAGTTTGAGCCCCACATTGGGCTCTGTGCTGACAGCTTGGAGCCCAGAGCCTGCTTCAGAATCTATGTCTCCCTCTCTCTCTGGCCTTCCTCCTTCATACTATGTTTCTTTCTCTCTCTCTCAAAAATAAATACACATTAAAAAATTAAAAAAAAAATCTGCTTAAAGATAATGAAACATACATGTCAGTTTTATCCAATATGTGGGTCACTTTAGAAAACTAGGGATTTTTTTAAGTAAACATCTACTGCTGATTGAAACACATGAAATTAAAGCATCAAAAACCTTTGAACACAATCACTTTTGGGGGGCCCAAAAGATGGTGACATTTGCACTTCAGCTTTATAAAGGAGATGGAAAAGTTTGTACTGTGCTAAATCACTTGGTAAATTCTCCCCAAATCATGGGTTCAGTACAATTTTCTTTCTTTTTAAAATAATGTTCACATGCCATCTCGACAATTATTTATGTTTCCCATTATCCCTGGACAAGTCCACATTTTGCTGGTCTCTGTATCACAAGAGGATAAAAGCACCTACCTCCCTAAATAAGTAAACTTAGGCATTGACTTCTTGGTGGCTTTTCAGGAAATTAAAAAAAAAAAATAATTCAGTCAATTAGTTGGGTCTTTTTCTTTATGACAAAATATTAGTTTAAGTGATCTTTTATAGATAAATAGAATATCACCTCAACTGAACAAATCCATTATTTTGGCATCATATTCAACACAGCCTCAGCGTTACTTACTTAAATATAAATATGTACCTTTAAACTCCTCCTCAATACTAGTTTTCTAATTGGCAGATTTCAGATTGTTTTCACTGTGGTTTCGCCTGGCTTGGTATTGTCTCAACTTTTACTCCAGGTCAGCCTTATTCACAAACTGATTAAATGATCTAAGATATTTTGAAGGCAGTGGGGAAAGACCTTATTGACCCAAAATATCATGTTTCCCACTAGCTCTGATCCTCAGTTTCTCATTCACAGATTCGTTTTCTTTTTGGAGGTCACAGCTAGGTTTTCCAAGAACTACTTATTATCAAGTCATATCTGTAATATAATAAACGTGTAGAAAGCCTTTTTTATTTGTATTTATTTTTTTTGTTTGTTTGTTTTGTTTTGTTTCTTAGCAAACAGAGCACTGGGGAAACAAAGAATAACAGTCTTCCTGCTCTCAAAGACCTCACAATATAATGAGGCAGAAAAACTTTAAGTGGATAACTTAAACATTTGCCCACGTACTGTAGGGACACACAGGAGACCGACTTATTACAATCTGTGCCTGTGGGCTGAATTGGGGAAGACTAGAACATGTGACCCATGATATCTAGGCTATTAAAGATGAGCAAAAGCTTGCCTGGTATCAAGATGTGTGTGTGTGTGTGTGTGTGTGTGTTATGGGTAGGGAAGTTGGGGCAGATAGAGGGATGAAATGCATTCCAGCCAAATTCCAGTAACTTATATTAACATGCTTCAAAAAGGCACAAAGTAATATGGTATCTGAGGGATTGAATTAAAAAGTTATACAGTTCTAAGAAGAAAGTAGTGGAAAAGAAACTAAGGTGAATGGGTGAGGGTATAGTGGGCTTTATATTGTATCTTAGGGATTATGGCCTTTATCCTGTAGATGATAGAGTAACATTAAAGCAGTATAATGACAAGGTTAGATTTGTAGTTCAGATCAGTCATTTTAGCAAAAATGCAGAGAAATGGATTTCAGGAAGGCAAGTCCAGAGTATTGGCTATGAGGCTATGGCAACCATCCAGCCTTGAATAACAGCAGTGGTAAAATGTAAAGACAGGGAATGAAAAATTGGAGGTGTGAAAATCCAGCCATGTTTTCTTTCCACCATTAACCTTTTAGTGTAAATTCATTTGTTAGGTTAGAGGAGCACAGGGCACGGAGAAGTTCAACAGTGTGCGTGTGATGGAGTAGTGGTGAAGATTAAATGAGTTATTATACATGGACAGTGCCCTAAGTGGTTTGCTGTTGTTATCATTAGTATCAGAAGGCAAGGAAGAGTAAAAATCTGAATGAGTTATTGACCGCAACAGACAAGTATCAGTGGAGAGCTGCACTCATGGTCTGGACCTTGGGGACATGGATCTGTTAGAAGGACATGTGCTAAAAAGGGAAGGGATGTAAGACAAGTAGTGTTAGCAGTTGTGGAGAAATGGAAACTGTCTTGAAGGATAAAACCAGTGCTTTAAAGCACTGCTTTAAATAACTTCATGTTGAGATTAAAAAAAGGAGATGCTTGGATAAGCCACTGCTACTACCTGTTCCCCATTACTTACTGCAGGATGCTTTCAGAACTCCCTGAAAATAAGTGTCATTGCATTCTCTTCTCCTGCCATGCTCTGAAAGTATACAAGGAATATGCAAGAGCATGTGGATAGAAATCCATAGATGTGCCACGTGTACATTCCATCAGCATTTTGCTTTGCTCAAGGATTTTTGTTGGACCTAAAAAAAACTCTGATCTGTTTGGAAAGAGGATTTGCATTTGCAAATAGATTTGCAGGCAGATCCAACAAGCAGCATTTTGCCATTTGCAAATCCACTTGAAACATCTGGGTCCCTGTCTCGCCCCCAAATTCTTATATAAGTGGACGGCCCTAGGATCATAGTTTGGACCTGATTTTAAAAATCAAGATAAATGCTAAGTAATTTGCATAATGTTAATTTTGAAAGCATACCCTGTCCTGTTAACAAAATAAACGAACATACAGAAACTAACCTTTTTCTGGTAAAGAAATATTGAATAAGTCAAATCAGTAAGGAAACAACAATAAACGCACCTTGACTTTGTTCACTGGAGGTGACTTGTGGTCATTTCAGTGAAACAAACTTGCTAATGAGAGTTTTAATTTAGATTTAAATTCTACCTATTCTCCTAATGATAAAAAACATAAAAAACTGTACTATTTATTGCAGATTTGAAGCTATATTCTCTATGTACCTTTTTATATAAAAATAAAGCAGTGAGGTTCTTCTCTAGATTAACAAAGAGTATTATCATATAGTCAATATAAGATTTACTTAGGCTGAATTTATACTGTACCAGTAGACTATAAGAATCCCATTAATGCTCCACTGATATCATCAATGAAGAAAAAAGCAAAATGGATGCATTGCTTCTGCTCCACTGGGTCTGTAATGAACCAGCATTATAGCAGCTGCTATCTTTTTAAACAGCTTTGGGGTTATTTTTTGTTGTTGTTGTTGTTTGTTTTGTTTTGTTTTGTTTCCAAGGCATCACTTGGTACACTGCAAGAATCTCCAGAAAAATATCTTTTGACCTTGTGGCCCTTCCCTTTTATTATTTATATTTTTTTCAAGAACCATGGCCTTCTATTTGCCACTGTGGCACTGTGCGGTAATTTGAAATGTACAATGGAAATTTCAAACAGGGAAGCAGGGTTTGAAATTGATACTGCCAAAAGCATCTGTGCCAATGAATCCTAGTATTTTAGGAATGTTGTCCATCAGAACATCTCACTGCCTTTAGTGATAATCATGGAGAACTTGCTAAGGGAGTGGAAATCTCAATTTTCTTTTTAAATTTTCTTGGTTATAAGACAGTATATGAAGGTTTCTACAAAGGCACACTTAATATTTTGCCAAACTGTCAAATCATGGTGAGGAGCTGGACTCCTGCCCAGTTAACCTGTTCATTTCAGCTGTTGGCATGACACTGGTTGTCATTACCAAATCTATCATGTAGCAATTTACTCTGCTTAGGTGGCCTAAATGAACAGCCATGTCTTTTCAAGTTAGTTTAGTGTGTGTGTGTGTGTGTGTGTGTGTGTGTGTGTGTGTGTGTGATTTGACAACTTTTACACATCCACTCAAAAAAAATAGGAAATATTTCAAAGCTAGGATTTTTAAATAAGGGAATTTACATTTTTGAATTTATGATGCCATGGGCATCCACATTAATATAAAACAATGGACAGCACATATAAAGAAGCAAAAGAAAAATATAATGAATACATTAAATTAACTGCAAAAAGGAAAAAAATGTACTGCTTTAACAATGATCACAATTAAGCTAACTTTTAAAATGCAACCTCTAAAAGGTGAACTTCTAGTTTCTCATGATGTACAAATGTTTGGCACACTGTACTACAGATATTCAAAGCATACTCTCATGATGTTCAACCATAATTCTCCTGAATTCCCAAATGTCACATTGGTTACTTATGGGAAATTACTCTCAGATGATCTAGTTTAGAATTAGGATGGCCAATAATGATTCTTCCTTGACTCTTTTATCCACTAAAACCCCTGCTGTGCTCCCACATGAACTCTGACAATAAAGACATTATTTCAGTGAATGGTAGCACCATTTATCTATTGCCAACATCAGCCACTTGGATATCATCCTGGATTCCTTCTTTGTACTCTACATCAAATCAGTCACCCTGACCTATTAATTTTCCATCTAACACAGCTCTCAATTCTATCCATTATCCCTCACCATTCTGTCACTCTTTAGGTTTTAGGCTCTCAGTACTTTTTCCCTTTGATTCTTGATTATTCCATTTGACTATACATCAAAAGTTTACCTTTCTTAGTCTTGCTCATTTCTTTCTAATTCATTCTTTACACCATTGTCAATGACCTTTCTAAAATGTCAAACTGAATATGTCACTTATCTATTTAAAAAGGTATCAATGGTTTTCCATTATGTTAAAGATAAAATCAGAATTACAGCATATGCTAGGCTCTTCATGATCTGCCTTCTGGGTCTCTCCCAGAATTGCCTTTTCTCTATTCTTATTGGTTCCCCACCCAACTGATTGCAGTTTCTCAAATGTGCCATATATATATTTTTTGGCCTCTTTGCATTTGTGTGTACTGTTCCTTATGCATGGAATGTTCTTTGTCCTCCATGATCAGTTCCAACACTCTACCACTTACTGTGAAGGCATCACCTTATCTATGAAGTGTTCCCTCATCTTTATGCTCTAGGTTTGGTTTCTACATAGCATTCTTTATATAGTACTTATTTGCTTTTGTCTTCCACTGGAAAGTGAGCTTGCTGCTGGTGGTGACTGTGTCTTAAATCTCTCTCCAGCAGCTATTTTTATGTTTCATTTATGGAATTTTTTCATCATTCATTCATACATTCACTCATTCAACAAATATTAATTGAGTAGCTATTATTTGTCAGGAATTGTTCTAGTCACTAGAATAGGCAATAAACAACACGACTTTTATATTATAGGTTGACTTCTGTTTCCCAAATATCAGGTAAGCTTCTTTGGTTGGCAATATGAATACTGTCACACACCATTTTTGGCGAAAAGTTAGAGCTATCCATTAATCCACCGGAAAAGGACATAGGAAGATCTGCATGTGGAACTCTTCCTGAACTCTGCTCCATGTTTAGTTGATTTGAATCTGTATCCTTTCATTGTAATAAATTGTAACCATGAACATAACTTTAAACCAGTTCTGTAGGTCCTTTCAGCAAATTATTGAACCTGAGGGTGGTCTTGGGAAATTCTAAACTTCCGTATCATGTCAGAAGTGAGAGTGGTTTTGGAAACCCCTCAGCTTTGAAAAGGGTAAGACATGTAGAAGGCACATTAAATATTTATGAACAATACTCTGCCTGCCAATACCCTCCATAGTCTATTTTCCACACAGTAGCTACATCTTTTAAAAATGTAAGTCATTTTGCTTATCTGCTCAAAACTCTCCAATGACTTCTAGTTTATATAAGATGAAATACAATGTATTAACAAAGGATATATTTAATATGAACTCTTGCAAAAACTGTTGACCTCAAAGCCAATTGCTTTCCTTGATCATGCACTGGTTATAGCCCAACTTGTTTTCCTTGTCCGTGTTGTGTCTTAGTGATTTTGAACCTACTGTTCCCTTCGTCCTTAATATTCTCTTCATTTTTTTTCACATATCACTTTTCCAGTATTTTCCCCCTTACCTCCTATTTTAATGTGCTCCTGGAATTCCCATAGCAATTTCCATAGGGCTATCCCCCATAGAAGTATCATTTTATTAGTGCGATTTTCCATTGCCCATATGCCTGACCATGGCCAAAACACTGGTCACCACTCATGACTCAGTAAAAACCTAAACATAGTGGGCTTTTATCATTACTCAATTCTCCTATCACTATAGGGAAAATAGCATATATATTGGTCCATTGAACTGATTTTATTGTACCTTCTTAAATCAGTCTTTGCACCCTTTGGTCTTAGTGCCACAGTATTCCAAATAGGATGCTGTTTTTCCAGCTTGGAACTGTCACCTATAAACCAAGCAGCTTTTTGTTGGTCAACAGAGACCTGTTCATAGGGTACCACCCATATGATTAGGGTCCAGCAGCTGCTTATGTGGTTCCAAAGTCAGTCCTATGGAAAAAGAAACTACCTGTTTGAGAATATAATAAGCACCTCCTTACATTCCCTTGGGAGATTGTTTCTGCACAAACCATTTACATTTTATTATGAAATTTTGGGCACTGCCCTCTCCATGAAAGCCTTTCTCTAACAGTATCTAAGACATTATGAGTATCAGTTTTCAAGATTATTTTATGTCTTTCAGTCATAGGAGCAGCTTCAATTAATGCCCAATAGCAAGCTCAATTTTCTTACCTAAATAACTACATTGCATAGTCATATAATTATAAGAGGGAGGAAAATATCATTAGAAAAAACATAATAAAATTCACCTAGGCAGAATGGTCAAAACGGCTTCCCTGAGAAACTGAAACATATGTTTTTTTTTTGTTTTTTTTTTTTTTTTTAATTTTTTTTTTCAACATTTTTTTTTTTTTTATTTATTTTTGGGACAGAGAGAGACAGAGCATGAACGGGGGAGGGGCAGAGAGAGAGGGAGACACAGAATCGGAAACAGGCTCCAGGCTCCGAGCCATCAGCCCAGAGCCTGACGCGGGGCTCGAACTCACGGACCGCGAGATCGTGACCTGGCTGAAGTCGGACGCTTAACCGACTGCGCCACCCAGGCGCCCCTGAAACATATGTTGATGTCAGATTATCTTAGCTAGATAAGGAAGAGTGTCTCAGGCAGAAGAAATATTGTATGGACCCTGAGCTGGGAAAATGCTTGGCACATTTAAGCATCTGAAACAACAGGTCTACTATAGTGAATTTGGGAGAGTGGGTCAAGATGAAGCCAAAGAGATACAGAAAGCCTTAGGTTTTAGGAAGCTAATTCTTATTTATATGCTTGTTATATCAGCACCTTATTTTATATAGATTATAATTAATTTTTTAAAAACCTTGTATACTTTGAGAGAGCGAGGCAAAATTAGGGAGTGCATACCCATGAATGGGGGAAATATTATTTCCCAGATGCTATTTATTTTCTCCATAGCAGACACATTTCTACATAATCTTGATCAGAGAGATAAATAGAGAGAGAAAAATTTTGCAAGAACAGGATATTGCAGATTTTCCTGGTAGCTAACATGACTCTAGAAAGTTTGTAGAATCCAGGAAGGGCTACCTTTTTAAAACATGAAACTAGAATGCATCTTCCAAGTGTGTCTCTTGAAGGACAAAGAAAAATTCGAGACAACATGTGATATAAAATGGATCAAGTGGGCTTATTACTTCTATTTTTCTTTTGTGAGTAAACTTCCCTGTGAGTGAAAAAATGCATGGGAAAAATAAGCAATAAAAGAAAAAAAAAAAGAAAAAAAATTGTAAAGTCTGCTTCAACTTCGTAAATCTAAATCTCTGTATGGATTTTGTCTTTAGCTATTATGATGCCCATTAGTCAAAATGAGTTATCAGTGAAGATAAGATTATCACTATCTAAATCAATTTGATAAATTTATTATGTAGTAGAAATTAGGCTAAATTTCATTCTTGAAACAAACTGAAATTCTCCAAAATTATGGCTTTAAAACACAGGTCTCTTACGCATGGTTACTTCAGCAAGTCCATGGCTATTTTCCTCTCAAACTCTTTCCACAACCCAAGAAGCCTAATTTCCTAATTCAATTACTTAAATTAATTGTACATAGCAGTTAATTTCCCCCTGTAAAAACCTAGTTAGTTAATATATGACATGACTGTTAGGTGTTTACCTCATTTCCCTTAGAAAGTAGGAAAATTACAAATGCAAAAAAAATTAGATAATAGTATTTGCCAAAAATTAGGAATTACAGAACAAGGTGGAGGGCACAAAAAGGAGATAATGTAAAACAAAGTCTTATTTATTTATTTATTGTCATTTTTAGATGTATTACAATTAATAATCAAACAGTGATTAGTAGAGCAATAGCCTAAATGTATTCATTTATTCCACAAATGTTTATTGAATGACAACTATTTGCCAGACACTGATCTAGGCTCATGAGTTAAATCAGCGAACAATAAACAAAGATTACTGTGTGTGTGGGGGTTAGTGGGTAGGGAGAATCAATAAATAATAGATACATTTTAAAATGTAAATTATGTATTATGTTACAGAGTAATAAATGCCACTATGGGAAAAAAAGAGAGAGAGCATCATACAAGAACGCCAGAGAGGAAATGTGTCAGGTAGAATTTTAAATAGCTGGTAAGGGTAGACTACATTGAGAGGGTGACATTGGAGCAAATATTTGAAGGAGGGAATTCCAGTGATGGAATGAAAAAATCACAGGAGCAAAAGGCATAGCATAGGGAATATAATCAATGGTATTATAATAGTGCTGTATGTTGACAACGGCAGCTACACTTGTGAGCACAGCATAATTTATAAACTTATTGAATCACTATGCTGGATACCCGAAACTAATATGACATCATGTGTCAACTATTGTTCCATAAAAAATAAATTTAAAAAATCTAAGGAGGAAGAAATTAGGAAGAAATCAGAAATTAGTGTTGGGAGAAGAATATTTCAAATTATTAGAATGAACAGTCCAAAGGCCCTAGGATGGGAATGTGCCTGGTAAGCTGGGTAACAGAAGAGAGGATGTATGATCAAGGTGAGAACAGTAGGGGCAAAGATAGGTCAGAGAGGACCATATCATCCAAGTTCTTGGATTTCTTTGTAAGAACTTTGGACTTAACTGAGAGTTATTTAAGGAGCTAGTGGAAGGTTTGAAGGAGAATGGCATGATACGGCTTGTCTTAAAGAATCACTGTGGCTGCTATGCTAAAAAGAGATTGTGACAGTGCAACATGGGAAGATGCAAGAAACAGGTCAGTTTATGCAATGGTTAGTTTTATGTGTAACCTTGGCTAGGCCATAGCACCCAGTTATTTATCCAAATATAAATCTAGATGTTACTGTGAAGGTATTTTGTAGATGTGGTTAGCATCCACAATCGGTGTCTTTAAGTCAAGGAGATTACCCTCAATACAGGTAGGCCTCATCCATACAGTTCATGGCCTAAAGAACAAAAACTGAAATTTCCCAGAGTATAAGAAATTCTACCTCAAGACTGTAGCATCAACTCCTGTCTGAGTTTATGGCTTGCTGGTCTGTCCTACTGATTTTTGAATTTGCCAGCCCCACAACTGTGTGAGCCAATTCCTTAAAATAAATTACAGATATAGATATGGATATGGATATAGATGAAAGAGACAAAGAGAATTACTAGGGTATGTAAATTTATATGTATATAAGTTTAAATATGCATACACACATGTGTGTCTGTGTGTGTGTGTGTGTACAGGCACACACATATATCCCATTGGTTCTGTTTTTCTAGACAATCCTGACTGAAAAAGGAAGCTATTGGTGATAATCTTTGCAAGATATAATAATGGTGGCTGGCAGAGTGATAGTAATGGTGTCAGTGGTGAAATCATCTCATTCTGAATTTATATACTGACACTGATGTCTACAGAAAAGTCTCCAAGTGTCACCTTCAGAAGTAATTCAACTGAGGTCTGGGAGTAATTTACTATGACATACAATTCCATATTTTTTTTCCTGGAAAGTGAAAGTTAGTCTGGTGTTATCTAAACTATCCTTTGAAAGGCATTCAGCATCTACACAGAATTGGTAGTCCTCCTCCCAACCCCCCACCACTGCTGTGTGAAAAGAAAGGGGATGGGGCCAAAGGTATAACTTAATGGTGTCAACTGTTACTTATTGAACAAGAACCTGCATACACGATGTCAGTGATGTGATTAATCATTCTCTGGTACAAAAAGAAGGTCGTTCATGTTGAAATTTTGATTTATGTGTGCTCTTGCATTATCTCCTAAACCCTAGCCACTTGCCAGCATGCGCACTGTAATGAGTTTGGCATTTGTGTAGGACTTTAGAAACATTAAATAATGAATCCCTCTAGAACATCTTGTTGTATTACTATATCCTACTCAATTTTTAAGTAAGAAAATAGAGATGGTGTATAATTTGACTAAATCCTCATATCAAGTTAGTAAAGTAGAGGGGTAGAAATAATTAAATTTGTTCAAATATTATATTATGGAATCATTTAACATGCCTCATAGAGCCCAAGTGCACATCACAGATCTAAATAACTGAAGATCCCAAGTTTATCAAGGAAATTAAGAGGGTAGGATGATTTTCAAAGGAGTTCCTCTTTTTTTTATTTGCTAGTGTTAATGGTATCTATCCAGTGTTCCTTGTGTTAACTATAATCCTCAGATAATATCATACTCACTCAAGAATGGATAACTTTTTAATGAATCATAACTTACATATAAATTTTGACCTCTTTCTTTAAAATGCTAAGGTATGAAATTTGAGAATTATTTTTGTCATTTTAAAAAATGTATCTTTGATATGGAGCTAGAATTCTTTGCCCTACTAGCATGGTAAAATGCCTTGTAGCTCTTGTGTTTGGCTTTGATCACCAAATACTAGTAAACATATCTGTGTGTCTGAAACTTTGCAAACCTAGGTTGTAAACCAAAATATTATAGCAATAATCTATGTGAAGTTGGCAGCTGCTGAGATATTAAAAATCGATTTTCTTTAAAAAGCACCAAGTTCTTTCAAGCTGCTAAAGCACCTTACAGTGCAGAGAAAAGAAATTTACATAGTCATAGCGGGTCAGGTAAAGAATATAAGATTTTTACGGAAAAAAATACATACATGGATCCTGGAGCATACTATGATCTAGGTCAACTTGGGTTTTGGTTTTGGTGGTGAACAGAAATCAAGGTCTAGTACTTTTGTAAGGTGGACGGTCTAATATAACAGATTACCACACTAAGTAGGAACTCCAGAGGACTTTATTCTTAGGATAACTGTGGGCAAAACAAAATAAAAACAAGAAAAACAAAATAAAAACAAGAAAAACAAAACAACAAGAGTTCTATGCCCTACCCCCTCTTTGAAGATGACTGCAAAAAAGGTTACCTTGGCCCTGAATAGGGCATGAGAAAAAATATATTTTTAAATGTCTTGGAGAAGTTGTAACTTTGGGCTGGCCTTCACATAGATTTGAGCCTTGTTCACATCAGCTAGAGGGCCAGGAAATTTAAAGCTTTATCTTGGTTTATGGTGCTCCCAGGTTGGACGTGCCCCCTGGTCCCCAGCATAAGCAAATCCAAATCCACCAGAGTAAGGTTCTATCTATATCTTAGGTCTTCATATAATTTCACAAGTGCGGTAATGATGGAAAATAAAAACTAACTAGGCACCAGGGAAACAAAGCATCTGAATGGGAAACAAGAGAAACAGACTTGAAAAGACCCCAGGTATTGGAAGTATCAAATATAAACAAGCATTTAAAAAATTATATTTAAACGTTTAAAGAAGAAAAATATGAGCTTTCAAATATCTTTAGGGTGAAGGAACAAAAATTTAGCAGAATTGAAAAAGAGTCAAATATAATACCCGAAATGAAAAGAAAGACAATTAAAATTAAAAACTCAACAAGAACAACTGCACCAGATGAAGCACTAAAGATAATTAGTGATGGGGAAGATAGGAAATATTATCCAGAATGCAATGGGGAGGGATCCACATTATCCAAGCCAAAAAAAAAAAAAAAAAAAAAGAAAGAAACATGATAACTACAATAAAATGCTTAATTTGTCTTTAGTGAAACAAAAGGTAAGGAATTAGAGGATACATTTGCAGAGATAACAGATTAGAGAATCTAGGATTAATCATAGACTAATATACCAATCCAGTTTTAAAAAGTCCAACAGATCTGCAACAGGGTACTTGAGATGGATGGTAGCAAAACTGGAAAACATCACAACAAATAAAATTAATAACAGCTGGAGAAAAAGAACAGTTACCTTCAAAAGACTGTTAGCTGAATTCTCAAGAGACAATGGAAGCCCTAAGACAGGAGAATCTTATTGTCAACATGCTAAAAAAACAAAAACAAAAACAAAAAAAAAGAATGATAATATCAATCAACCCCCAATAAGGAAAGGAATAGGACAGAAACAAGCAGATCAGTTGTAGAACATAAAAAGGATAAAATAGAATTGTAGATCCTTACTTATATCATGTTTAAAGAAATCCAGCATCTACTTTAAAAAATGAAGATTGCATAATTGAATTAAGAAAGATTGTATGATATTCACAAGAGTCACATCTAAAGCATAGGTACAGAAAGAGTGAGAGAAAAAGGATAAAGAACATATGCTGTGAAAATACTAATCAAAGAAAATTGCTATGGTCATATTAATATCAGAACTGAACGGACATGAAGGTAAAAATCTTTTGACTGACCCATATATAATACATATTAATTGTGAAAATATGTGGTGTAAAACACGACAGAAATGCAAAGAGAAACAGACAAGTCATTAATCATGGGAAGATTTTTAAATACTTTTTTCAATAAATAGGAAAAATAGACAAATCATTAAAGATATAGAAATCTTGAAAAACAAAAACATATATTCTGGATGTACCTCTATCTTTGTAACTATATAGCTATATATATGCAAATAATACTATATATATGCATATAATATATACATTATATATTTATATTAAAAATGCTGTATCTAGTAATTGGAAAAAACATAATATTTTTAAGCATTTTTGGAACTGTTATGACAACTGACCTTTATCTGGTTACTGAGATAAAATTTTATCTAATAGCTAAGAACTGAAATAATGAAAATTAGGCTAAAATTAAACAGGAAAAAGATAACTAAAAAGACCTCCTTTCATTTGAAAATTTAAAAAATTAGACTTTTAAGTAATCAT
This sequence comes from Panthera onca, assembly GCF_046562875.1. Taxonomy (NCBI): domain Eukaryota; kingdom Metazoa; phylum Chordata; class Mammalia; order Carnivora; family Felidae; genus Panthera; species Panthera onca. The sequence continues at coordinate 50,208,377 of NC_138345.1, forward strand.
TGTTTCAAAGAAGAAAATAGGGAAACATTTTAGCTGAATGACAATGATAATGGAAATTTTAGTTAATATCAAACTTTGTAGAATGCAGCTAAAAACACACATAGAGGAAAAATCATATATATAATTTTACATATATACATACATAAATTTAGCATATATAAGCTATATATACATATATAAAGAGAGAGAGAAAGCTGAAAATTCATGTGCTAAATATCCATCTCATGCAGTAGAAACAGAACAGGCAAAATCAAAAATAGAAGCAGAAATCAATACCATAGAAAACATACAATAAAGAGGATCAAAAAGCCAAAAATTGTTTTTTTTTTTATAACTGCTTAAACTGATTACCTATCAGATTAGACTATGACAAAAGAGAGAGAAGTCTTTGTGTGTAAACACACACACACACACACACACACACACACACACACACACACACTCTCTCTCTAATGAGAACATTTCTCCAGATCCTGAAGATATGAAAGAGTTATTAACAGATGTTAAGATTAATGTGAACAACCTTATGGTAGTATTTACGCTTTTAGAATAACTGGATAAAATTTTGGAAAAATATAATCATTCAAAAGTGATTCAGAAAGAAGAGAGAAGGTAAATAGTATATACGTAGACACTAAAAAATTAAACCATTAATCAAAAACCTTTTCCCAATGAAACCAGTTTCAGATTGCTTCATTAATGGCTTCTGTCAACGTTCAAAGAATTATTCTATCTTATCAAACTCTTTCAGAAAATAAAAAAAAAAGGGATAACATGTCCCAACTCATTGTAGGAGGCTAGTATAACCCTGACAAAAAGCTTCACAAAGATAATTCAGGAAAAGTAAAATAATGCTACTTCAACTCATGCATATAAATGCAAAACTCCTAAGCCAAATATTAGCACACAAAACTGAGAAATATCTAAAAAATAATACTGCATCATCATCTGGTAAAAACTCAAGGGTGTATTGTTATTCAGTTGTGGCACAAACCACCCAGAGCTAAATCCACAGATTTAAAGACCATTGTCCCCAGCAATACTGCCCTTACTACAGACACCAGCAATATTTATAGGGTCCCAGGTCTCCCAAATCCACACTTCTGCCTGGCTGGCTATAAATTTGGAGGTTTCTACAAACCCTCTCAGGTTTGTTAATTTGCTGGAATGTCTCAAAGAATCCAAGAAAGTGCTATACTTATAATAACCATTTTATTATAAAGTACACAAATCAGGTGGCCTAGCCAAGTGAAGAGACACAGAACAGGAAAGGAGGTTGGTTTACCATTAAATTAATTAACCTAATTTACCACAATGATAGACTAAAAGAGAAAAATATAATTTTCTCAATGGATGCAAAAGAAAATACATCTACCATTCAAAATAAATTAAACTTCCATTCATGAGAAAACTCTCAGTAAATTAAAACTTAATGAAAGTCATTGTAAGATACCTTGCTGTCCCATGCTTGACATATACACTTGGTCATTAAATTCTTTCATTTCCCCCCAGCTTTATTAAGATATTATTGACATATAGCATATGTAAGTTTAAGGTGTACAATGTGATGACTGGATATGTAGTAAAAACTTGGATTGTGAGTAACTTGTTCTGTGAGTTCTGCAAGATGAGCAAATATTTCTAATAAATCTTAATTTGGCAAACAAGTGATGTTTGGCAATACAAGTAGTACACAATGCCAAACATCCCATAATCTCAACTAAGCCAATGGTTCATGACACTTTGATATGTAAGTGCTTTTGATTACAAGCATGTTTCTGGAATGAATTATGCTTGCAAACTAAGGTTTTACTGTCTATATCTATATCTATATCTATATCTATATCTATGTCTATATCTATATCTATATCTATCTATATATCTATATCATCTATCTATATAATATATAATTATCATGCTAATGTTAGTTAACAACTTTATCCCTTCACGAAATTACCATTTTTTTTAGTATCTGGTGATAAGTTTTAAGATCTTCTCTCTTAAGACTTTCAAGTATGTTATACAATATTGTTAATTATGATCACTATGTTGTACATATACCAAACTTCCTAGTTCTTATCATTTCTTTAATTTTTTTTTATTTGAGACAGAGAGAGAGAGAGAGAGAGAGAGAGAGAGAGAGAATGAGCACAGAAGAGAGGGGTAGAGGGAGAGAGAGAGAATCTTAAGCAGGCTCCACACTCAGCATGGAGCCAAATGTGGGGCTCAACCCCATGACTCTGGAATCATGATCTAAGCCGAAATCAAGAATCTGCTGCTCAACTGACTGAGCCACCCAGGCACCCTTAGCTCTTATCATTTCTAAGTGCCTTTTCTGTTGGACTTTTCTTTGTGTTTTTTGCTTTTGTTATTTTCCATCAGAACTACTGGAATTGCTTTTTTGTTGATCTAATTTATTTTAATGTTGCTCTTTTTTTTTTTTAATTTAAATTCAAGTTTGTTAACATATAGTGTAGTGTTGGTTTCAGGAGTAGAATTTAGTGATTCATCACTTACATAGAACACCCAGTATTCATCCCAACAGGTGCCCTCCTTAATGCCCATCACCCATTTAACTCATCCCCTCACCCACCTCCTCTCCATCAACTCTCAGTTTGTTCTCTGTATTTAAGAGTCTCTTATGGTTTGCCTCTCTCTCTGTTTTTATCTTATTTTTCCTTCCCTTCTCCTATGTTCATCTGTTTGATTTCTTAAATTCCACATAGGAATGAGTGAAAGCATAGGATATTTGTCTTTCTCTGACTGACTTATTTCACTTAGCATGATTCACTCTAGTTTTATCCATGTTGTTGCAAATGGCGAGAGTTCATTCTTTTTGATTGTTGAGTAATATTTCATTGTGCATATATACCACATCTTCTTTATCCATTTATCAATGGACATTTGGGCTCTTTCCATAATTTGGCTATTACTAATAGTGCTGCTATAAACATCGGGGTGCATATGCCCCTTAGAATCAGCATTTTTGTATATTTTGGATAAATACCTAGTAGTGCAATTGTTGGGTCATGGGGTAGTTCTATTTTTACTTTTTGGGAAACCTCTATACTATTTTCCAGAGTGGCTACACCAGTTTGCATTCCCACCAACAGTGCAAAAACGTTCCTAGTTTTAATTCATCCCTCAAACTTTCCAATAGTTGAGTCTTGTCACTTTGTGTCCATGCTCATGGTTCTTCATTAAATGTCCATAATTTACAGCATAAACTTTGATACTTTGGGGCTTTCTATACTACTGGAAAAATAATCTTCCCTCATATTAATTATAATATAGACTTATCAAACATCTAACTTCAAAAAGCATGCCTACTTATATTTTAGTAATTTTTAGCAGTTAATAGCAATAAAAATAATGGCTTACATTTCTATAGTAATTAGTCTGTGAAGGGCTCTTATTTGTATTATGATATTTTACTTTATAACAGCAAATACTATTATAATCCCTTCTTTATTTTTTAAGTCTTTATTTATTAGAGCACTTTTAAGTTCATAGCGAATTTCAGGAGTAGGTGCAAAGATTTCCCAGTTGATGAACTATTATGACATCATAATCATCAAAAATCCATATTTTACATTAGAATTCACTCTTGGGTGTTGTATGTCAGTCACATGGATCTGGAAAAATATTTAATGACATGTATCTATTATTATAGTATCACACAGAATATATTTACTGCCCTAAAAACTTCTGTGTTCTGCTTATTTATCTTGACCCTGCCCGTCAACCCCTGGCAACCACTGATCTTCTGTACTGTGTTCACAATTTTGCCTTTCTCAGCATGCCATATAGTTAAAATCATACAGTGTGTATCATTTTCATATTGGCTTAATTTACTTAGTTTTATGCATTTAAATTTCTTCCATGTCTTTTCATGCTTGATACCTCATTTATTTTTAGTGCTGAATAATATTCCATTGCCTGGGCATTCAACAGTTTATTTATCCAGTCACCTACTGAAGGATATTTTGGTTACTTCCAAGTTTTGGACACTCTGAATAAAGCTGTTATAGCATCTGTGTGCATGTTTATGTGTGGATGTAGTTTTCAACTTTTTTGGATAAATACCAAAAAGCACAACTACTGGATCCTATCATAAGAGTATGTTTAGTTTGTAAGAAATGGCCAATGTCTTCCAAAGTAAGTGTACCTCTTCCTTCTTGAAGAGGTAACTGGAGACACAATATGTCATTTTTTTTCTAACTAAATGGCAGAACTGGGAGTGGAACTTGTGATTGCTAATTTAATGCTCTTTCTAATCTGAGTAACTTCTCCATAAATTTTGTCATACAAGGTCATTCCTCAATATTTTATAACTCCTGATATTGTGACCACTCTCTAGACAGTTTTTTGTTAAACTTTATATTTACCACCCCCCGCCCCAGACCCTGGCTCTGCTGTCCTGTCATCCCAGTTACTAGATACTTCCTCTTGCTTTTCTTTCTTGTCTATGCATATGCCAGAAGGTGGAAGGCAAGAATTTGCTGTGCTCTTTCTCCTTCTCTTAATCTAGCACCCTAGCATGAGACATTTTTATTTATCCACCCTGGACAATCTATGTAACTATGCTTATGGCTAGCTGATAACTAAATAAGGTCATGTTTATAGTTTAAAAAAAAGAGGGAAATTTTTTATCAATACACAAGATTAGGTTTAAAATAATCTCAAGTAATATCTCTGAAGAGATATTACATATCTCTTGTAATATATATAAAAATTCTATTTTATTCATACTATATTTAAGTAAATTTTTTTTTAATCTAAGAAGAGTTTATAACATATGCATACCTGCAGGAGAGTTAAGTTCATACTTAAAGTCATTATGTCCTGGTGTCACTTTTCTAAACCAGCCATTCTCATAGTATAACAATATTTTTTATTCTAATATATTAATAATCAATTGACAGAATTTCCTTGCGTTGCAACTGAAATTTTCAAACATGCAACATTTGAATTTTGATTATTACCTAATGTATGTATGCATTTCAAAACCTTGAGACTCCTCAATTATTTAAATGATCTTCAGTATTTTTAGTTGTATTTAGTATTAGTATTCAATATTTTAGTAACTTTCAGTATTTTTGCTGCCAAGTATTTATATTGCTCATTGTTGTATATTTGAAATGATAGAAAATAAGAACAAACATATTAAGTGTAAGCCTACAACTTACTTTGTTTATATACAACTAACACACTGAAGGAAGAAATTTAAGTAAACCTGGATTGAACATATTTTAAAATTGAAAATATGAGAATTAATTTACTGAAAACCCCCGTGGGAAGTAACTATATGTCATAGGTGCCAAATTAGAAATCTCCAGGTTATAAGATCATAACCCCTAGAGGAATATTTATCTGTATGTTTACTTAATATCTAACAGCATGTGAAATTTATTTATTAATATGCCTGCAGGTTTCTCTCTAATCCCACTTCTCAAAGATGCACACACATAGATAGAAAACCAGGAGGGGGTGAATTGCCCTGGAACTGTTTCCATCTAAGCTGAAAAATATAGTTATAATGGGAAAACCAAAAGTTGCTCTCTCCTTCTAACCTTGAACACTTATACACATCTAAAGTAAAATATGTGGACAAATTCAAAGGCTATCTCCTCCATGGCATCTTCTTTGCAATACATTTAGTCCAATCTAAGTTAGCATTGATCGCACTCTCTTTGATTATGATTTACCTATAGGCCTTATTTTATCATCCCTTCAATTATAGTTTATATGTATCCTGTTTCCTTTGAATGCTCTATGTTGATATAGATCTTGGTGTGACGATTTGTTTTAATACATGGTGTATAGCAAAGTGACTGTACATTGGCATCTAACACATATTTGTTAAAAGCATTTGGTTTTAATTAAATTATATTCATATATGTGAAAAGTTGGATACATAAACCAATTATTAAGGATGATGATATTAAAAAGGAAGAACAAGGTTTTTTAAATTGGCAAAGAAATAACTCTCAGAATGAAATTTTCCAAAGTACTTTCATTTTTCAAGGGAAGCTATGATACATGATTGTATTAAATACACAGTTACCTAATATAATTTTTTTCTACACAAAATAAAGCACAGAATTGGAGCAACTGCCTGAATAATTTAAACAAAAACACTTTTGCTTCAATTTTCTATCTATTTAGGGTGTAATTATTGATTGGCCTGGAATATCCGATGACTGCCCCAGTGCTATACTTCATTTAGCATGTATGGACTCAGCCATTATGAAAGAAATCTGCTTGAGGCCATAGGAGCTAGGCTGCATGTACTACTAATGCCAGACATTTGTATAATGCCTTACACTTATCATAAAAGTGCTTTTACATCAATTATTTCATTTAGTCCTCAGGTAGAATGAGTGGGAACAGGGACACTATGAGATAGGTAGGAGAGTTATTATAACTCACATTTTACAGGCACTAAAGGGCATTACATTTGTTTTTGGGTTTTTTTTGCAAATTCTTGAATATCTTGCACAAAACTCTCTTGCTTATATAAATTTAATTGGTTTTTAAACAAAGGTAAAGTTTGCTATATATAAAACTTTGTATACATATGGCACTTGCTGTTTACCTAACATTGTCAACTAGTAGAGAGTACAAATTAGACCTTTATAATTGCTAGTTTATAGGTATTTGTAAATGTACCACGGGAATATATAAGAAACACTTACTCGTTCTAACAAAGGGATTGAGGTAGTATACACAAAAGAGATGACATTTTGAGCTGGCTCCTATTAGGGTGAGTTCAACAGTTGGAGAAATGAGTAAGGCCATAGGCATCAGCTCTCAAATGTAAAACCGCCCATCAGAATTGACAGTTTGCAGGAGGCTATCGCTGGATGGCTAGTTACATGGCAGAAAATTATGGAGAATACAACTAGAAAAATAGAAGTGGGTCAGAATGTAAGCAACTTTGAATTCCAGTTGAGGCATTTGGCTGTTCTTTTGTAGGCAGTGAGGAAGTTTTTCAGATTTGGGTTTTTGTTTGTTTGTTTTTAAGGAAAGAAGGTAGAAAATATTTCTCTGACAAAAGATGAGAATTGTATTGAGAATAGAACCTTAGGGCAGTATTTTCTGAACACCACACAGTATGCATGCAAAATGTTAACCTTCCCATGGCACACTGGGCCAAACTGACCAGGCTGGTCCTGACTGTGGGCTACCAGCTCCCTGAGGTCCATTCCTCCAAGCCTCCCTGAAAGCCAAGAGACTCAATACAATTTCTCTCACTTGAATGCATTAGATCCATCAGCAAAAGGACTGGTATCCCTGTTGGGAATTCCTATCTTTGGCAAGGGAAAGAGGAAGAAGAGTTAATGAAGAAGGGTGAGCAAAGGGAAAAAAGAACACAATATTAGCAAGAAAAACAGGACTGTGGCATCGTAAGTCAAGGGAGGAGGAACCTTTTAAAATGGGAGTGAACCAAAAAGACTTGACAACTGTTGAAAAATCATATGGTGGTTCAATTTTTACAGCTAATAAGGAAAAAATATGACAGTTCTTTAAAAAATTAAAAACTGAACTACCATATGATCCAGAAATCCGATTCCTGGGTATATATCTGAAGGAATTTAAATCAGCATCTTGAGGGGTACCTGGGTAGCTCAGTCAGTTGAGTAACAGATTCTTGATTTCAGCTGAGGTCATGATCCCAGGGTTGTGGGATCAGGACCCATGTCGTGGGATCAATGCCCATGTTGGGCTCCCTGTCTCCCCTGCTCACACTTTCTCTCTCTTTAAAAATATAAATAAATAGATTGAACAGAAGATGGCGGCATAGGAGGACACTGGGCTCACCTTGTCCTGCGGATCACTTAGATTCCACCCACACCTGCCTAAAAAACCCAGAAAACTGCCAGAAGACTCGCAGAACGGAGTCTCCAGAGCCAAGCGCCAACTAGAGGCCCATGGAAGAGGGTAGGAAGGGCAGAGAGGTGGTGCACACTACACGGACTGGCGGGAGGGAGCCGGCACGGAGGGGCAGCCCGCCGGCAAAGAAGAGCCCCTGAGTCTGGCTTGCAAAAGCGGAGGGGCCGGACAGAGTCTGTCCTGACAGCAAGTGGGACTTAACATCTGGAAGGTTATAAGTTAACAGCTCTGCTCAGAGAGCAGGAGGGCTGGAGGACAACGGGAGGGAGAGTTGTTGAGCCCCGGATGACAGAGCTCAGTTTGGCGGGGAACAAAGGTGCTCGCCAGCGCCATCTCCCTTGCCCATCCCCCAGCTGAAACCACAAAGGGAACCAGTTCCTGTCAGGGAACTTGCTTGCACCGGCACAAACACCCAACATTGTGCTTCTGCGGATCCATCCCTCCGGTGGGTCTGACTCCCTCCTGGTGCCGCAGGGCCCCTCCCAAAGCAGATCTCCGAAGGAAAGGCAAGCTAAGCCTGCCCCTCCTGCCCCTGTGCACCTTGCTGATCCACACCCCCTAATACGCCAGATCCCCAGCACCACAAGCCTGGCAGTGTGCAAGTAGCCCAGATGGGCCACACCACCCCACAGTGAATCCCGCCCCTAGGAGAGGGGAAGAGAAGGTACACACCAGTCTGACGGTGGCCCCAGAGGTGGGCTGAGGGCAGACATCAGGTCTGACTGCGGCCCCGCCCACCAACGCAAGTTATTCAAGACAGGACAGGGTAAGTGCCCTGCAGTTCCGCACCACTCCAGGGACTATCCAAAATGACAAAACGGAAGAATTCCCCTCAAAAGAATCTCCAGGAAATAACAACAGCTAACGAACTGATCAAAAAGGATTTAAACAATATAACAGAAAGTGAATTTAGAATAATAGTCATGAAATTAATCACTGGGCTTGAAAACAGTATAAAGGACAGCAGAGAATCTATTGCTACAGAGATCAAGGGACTAAGGAACAGCCAGGAGAAGCTAAAAAATGCTATTAATGAACTGCAAAATAAAATGGAGACGACCACAGCTCGGATTGAAGAGGCAGAGGAGAAAATAGGTGAACTGGAAGATAAAATTATGGAAAAAGAAGAAGCTGAGAAAAAGAGAGATAAAAAAATCCAGGAGTATGAGGGGAAAATTAGAGAATTAAATGATGCGCTAAGAGAAATAATGAAATAATCTATGCATAATTGGTATTCCAGAGGAGGAAGAGAGAGGGAAAGGTGCTGAAGGCGTACTTGAAGAAATAATAGCTGAGAACTTCCCAGATCTGGGGAAGGAAAAAGCATTGAAATCCAAGAGGCACAGAGAACTCCCTTCAGACGTAACTTGAATCGATCTTGTGCACGACATATCATAGTGAGAGTGGCAAAATACAAGGATAAAGAGAAAATTCTGAAAGCAGCTAGGGATAAATGTGCTCTAACATACAAAGGGAGACCAATAAGAGTAGTGACGGATCTCTCTACTGAAACTTGGCAGGCCAGAAAGGAATGGCAGGAAATCTTCAACGTGATGAACAGAAAAAAAATATGCAGCCGAGAATCCTCTATCCAGCAAATCTGTCATTTAGAATAGAAGGAGAGATAAAGGTCTTCCCAAACAAACAAAATCTGAAGAAATTCATCACCACTAAACCAGCCCTACAAGAGATCCTAAGGGGGATCCTGTGAGACAAAGTACCAGAGACATCACTACAAGCATGAAACCTACAGACATCACAATGACTCTAAACCCATATCTTTCTATAATAACACTGAACGTAAATGGACTAAATGTGCCAACCAAAAGACATAGGGTATCAGAATGGATTAAAAAAAACAAGACCCATCTATTTGCTGTCTACAAGAGACTCATTTTAGACCTGAGGACACTTTCAGATTGAAAGAGAGGGGATGGAGAACTATTTATCATGCTACTGGAAGTCAAAAGAAAGCTGGAGTAGCCATACTTATATCAGACAAACTAGACCTTAAATTAAAGGCTGTAACAAGAGATAAAGAAGGGCATTATATAATAATTACAGGGTCTATCCATCAAGAATAACTAACAATTATAAATGTCTAAAGATAAGAACCATATGATCCGGTCAATCGATGCAGAAAAAGCATTTGACAAAATTCAGCATCCTTTCTTAATAAAAACCCTCAAGAAAGTCGGGATAGAAGGAACATACTTAAACATCATAAAAGCCATTTATGAAAAGCCCACAGATAACATCATCCTCAATGGGGAAAATCTGAGAGCTTTCCCCCTGAGATCAGGAACACAACAGGGATGTCCACTCTCACCGCTGTTGTTTAACATAGTGTTGGAGTTCTAGCATTAGCAATCAGACAACAAAAGGAAATCAAAGGCATCAAAATTGGCAAAGATGAAGTCAAGCTTTCGCTTTTTGCAGATGACATGATATTATATATGGAAAATCCGATAGACTCCACCAAAAGTCTGCTAGAACTGATACATGAATTTAGCAATGTTGCAGTATACAAAATCAATGTACAGAAATCAGTTGCATTCTTATACACTAATAATGAAGCAACAGAAAGACAAATGAAGAAACTGATCCCATTCACAATTGCACCAAGAAGCATAAAATACCTAGGAATAAATCTAACCAAAGATGTAAAAGATCTGTATGCTGAAAACTATAGAAAGCTTATGAAGGAAATTGTAGAAGATATAAAGAAATGGAAAGACATTCCATGCTCATGGATTGGAAGAATAAATATTGTTAAAATGTCAATACTACCCAAAGCTATCTACACATTCAATGCAATCCCAATCAAAATTGCACTAGCATTCTTCTCAAGGCTAGAACAAGCAATCCTAAAATTCATATGGAACCACAAAAGGCCCCAAATAGCCAAAGTAATTTTGAAGAAGAAGACCAAAGCAGGAGGCACCACAATCCCAGACTTTAGCCTCTACTACAAAGCTGTCATCATCAAGACAGCATGGTATTGGCATAAAAACAGACACATAGACCAATGGAATAGAATAGAAACCCCAGAACTAGACCCACAAAAGTATGGCCAACTAATCTTTGACAAAGCAGGAAAGAATATCCAATGGAAAAAAGTCTCTTTAACAAATGGTGCTGGGAGAACTGGACAGCAACATGCAGAAGAATGAAACCAGACCACTTTCTCACACCATTCACAAAAATAAACTCAAAATGGATAAAGGACCTGAATGTGAGACACGTAACCGTCAAAACACTAGAGGAGAAAGCAGGAAAAGACCTCTCTGACCTCAGCCGCAACAATTTCTCACTTGACACATCCCCAAAGGCAAGGGAATTAAAAGCAAAAATGAACTATTGGGACCTCATGAAGATAAAAAGCTTCTGCACAGCAAAGGAAACAACCAACAAAACTAAAAGGCAAGCAACAGAATGGGAAAAGATATTTGCAAATGACATATCAGACAAAGGCCTAGTATTCAAAGTCTATAAAGAGCTCACCAAACTCCAAATCCAAAAAACAAATAATCCAGTGAAGAAATGGGCAGAAAACATGAATTGACATTTCTCTAAAGAAGACATCCAGATGGCCAACAGGCACATGAAAAGATGATCAACGTCGCTCCTCATCAGGGAAATACAAATCAAAACCACACTCAGATATCACCTCACGCCAGTCAGAGTGGCTAAAATGAACAAATCAGGAGACTATAGATGCTCGCGAGGATGTGGAGAAACAGGAACCCTCTTGCACTGTTGGTGGGAATGCAAAGTGGTGCAGCCACTCTAGAAAACAGTGTGGAGGTTCCTCAAAAAATTAAAAATAGACCCACCCTATGACCCAGCAGTAGCACTGCTAGGGATTTACCCAAGGGATACAGGAGTACTGATGCATAGGGGCACTTGTACCCCAATGTTTATAGCCATTAGAAAGAAGGAAATCCTTCCATTTGTCACAACATGGATAAACTTGAAGGTGTTCTGCTAATTGAGATAAAGACAAATACCATATAATCTTATTTATATGTGGAATCTAAAAAAAAAAAAAAAAAGGAACTGGTAAAAACAGAGTAGAATGATGGTTATTACCAGGAGCTAGAGGGAGTGAGGGGGACTGGGGAGATGTTTAAGGGTACAAACTTACAAATAGTAAATAAATAATTTCTAGAGGTCTAATGCGCAACATAGTGAATAGAGTCAACAATCCTGTATTATAAACTTTAAAGTTGCTAAAAGACTATATCTTAACTGTTCTTAACACAAAAAGAAATGAGAATATATGGCATAATGTGATTACTAACACTACTGTAGTAATCATATTATGATATATAAATGTATCAAACCAACAGGTTGTATTAAAGTTATAAGATATTATATGTTAATTATATCTCAAAAAAACAAAGAATAAAAAAGAAAAATCAAATTTTATGGGGTCTAAGAAGAGGAAACTGAGCAAGACCATGTCATTCCTTGCTGCTTGTTAGTAAGTAGTTTGAGTAGCAGAGAGCTCATGGGAGGCAGGTTAAGCAGTGACCAGGATGTACCCAAGTGTTGTGTGTGGGTTACTATTCTTATAAGCTGGGTGGAGGGAGGGAGTAAAGCGATGGGCTGGAAGGAGGAAGGACCCTTTGGGACGTTGAACACTGAGCATATAGGTCTAAGTGAAGAAGTGAAAAGAAAGAATGGGACTAAAAACATAAGAGAAAAGGAAAAAAAAACCACGAAGCAAAATTTGGGCAAATAATGGAACCAATGCATTGGAAACAATGCAACTTTGGCATTTGTTTAAATATACCTTTCTTTAACAGACAGAATGGAGGGAAGTATTTGTGAAGAGAAAGAGAGATTTAGAAGCATGTTGAACTAACATGAGAGTAGGGGCACCTGGGTGGCTCAGTCGGTTGAGCATCAGACTCTTGATTCGGCTCAGGTCATGATCTCATGGTTTTTGAGTTCAACCCCACACTGGGCTCTGAGCTGACAGTGTGGAGCCTGCTTCAGATTCTCTGTCTTCCTTTCTGTCCCTCCCCCACTCGTTCTCTCTCTCTCTCTCTCTCTCTCTCTGTCTCTCTGTCTCTCTCAAAATAAATAAACATTAAAAAAATTTTTAAAAATGTGAGAATATTCTCACTCAATAGCTTTTGTTTTCTCTATAAAATAGGATGTGAGAAGGATGGTAATCATTCAACAGTTCCTATTGGGGAAAAGGACAGGTGACAAGGTAGAGTGAAGTTAGGGTCAAATGAATCTATTAATCATGTTCTCAACACTGTGCTCAACAATGTGCTAGGTGCTGTAGGGGATATAAAATATGTATGATGTGATTCCTGTCCTCAAAGGGAAACACACACACACACACACACACACACACACACACACAAATACCTATGAAGATAAGGAAGTCTTTACAAGGTAAATTATTATTTGCTGAAAAGCATAAAAAAATCTTATGGAAGAATGGTGGGGGGGAGTGGGTACAGAAACCGAGAAAAGCCTCTTGCATTATTTGAATAAACAGAGGATCAGATTGTAGAAAAAAACAAATGTCATTTTAAGCTGGCATACGCACACCAGTTAGTTGGGAGATCGTCGGGTAGTAGAGGAAATGCCTGATGGGGAGAGGTAAGCAACGTGTCCAAACCAATAGGAAAGAACCAGAGTATATGTTAACCATACTGGAATTAAAATAAATTAAATTAAAATAAAATAAAATAAAATAAAATAAAATAAAATAAAATAAAATAAGAAAGGAACCAGAAAGTAGAGTGTCCGTAGGAAGGATAGAGATGCGTGAAGGTTAACTAGGTATTTACATGGAGGATGGAGAAGAGTGTGCAGATAATAGAGGTAGAAACCTAATAATCCAGAAAACTTGCATCAAACCAGATGTGAGGCTTTGCAAAAGTAACACCGGTGCCAGAATGAGAGAAAGGAATGAATCTGAGAGATATTCTGAAGGAAGATTTGCTAAAATAATGTGACAGAATGGATATTGATAGGGAGTAAGAAAAAAGTAAACTGAGATTTTAATTTTTTACTTCTGGGGGATAAAAAATGATAGTAGTGCTGGAATATTGGGGAAAGCAAGGCAGTTCTGAGGTGAAAACTGAGTTTTAGTTTGGGGCTTTTTGAAGTTTGGGGGGATAACTCTGAAGACATGGTGGGAGACTATGGTGGGAAAGTATAGAGCTTTATAATTTGAATTATTACCAAGGGGTCATAAAATGAAGTTTGGGGAAAGGATCAGCTCACTGAAAAAGTGTGTGCAGACACAGAGGATCAAAGAATTAAGATTTCAGTCTCAAGGGCCATTTCTAGTTAGAAAGGAAGAGCAGGAAGTTGAGCCTGATAAGGAGGCACAGTAAATGGTCAGAGAGCATGGGGACTAATAAATTAACATGTTCTGAAACAGAGTGAGAAGAAAAATTCAAGGAGTAAAGGATTAATTGCAGTAAAGGTTGTGAGGAAATACAAATAGAATTGATAAAAGTCCACCGAATTTGACCGAGACAAGACAATTTTAAACCTTTCAGAGATCAGTTTCATGAAATGGTACAAGTAGAAGAGAATAAAGGTACCAGGCAAGGAGACAGTTGGTATATAAATATGCTCAATTCTTTCCAAAAGAGAACATATTAGAATTTCTAAGAGTGTCCTGAGGAAGTGTTTTAGAGATCATCACTGAAATTGATGGAGTGTTGCACTAGGCCCTGTGGGCCCCTCACCTCTCAGTCATCCAGAGCAGCTCCATTTATATTGTATGTGTTTGTATGCATGTGTGCGTGAGCACATGTGCTTCTGAGTATGTGTGTTAACAAAAGCATATAGATTTAGGGGTTGCATTTGAAGAGGTGCTTGATGCTAAAATAAAATATAAAATTCAATAATATGTTCTAGAAATTTGGCAATTAAGGATACATGTGTGCTAGAAAGGACAGCAGGGTAATTTTAAAGCAGGATATTAATAACTCCCAATATGTTAGAGAAAACTAGCTGTGAATTCATACATCTTTCATTTTAAATATTGGATCTATTTATTAGCTATGTATATGAGTTACATAACCTCTGTTAACCTCAGTTTTCTCCCACTTAAAATGTATACAAAGGTATTCTCTTCACCATGTGTTTGTATGAGACAGAAGTAGGCACGGATACTACTATCTTTTGTCTCTAATTTCCATTTCAGTGAATGTGGTTTACACACACCCAGGTGTACAGGAAATGAAACTTCATATTCTATAAACTTAGTATCTATCTTGAACTTCCATTCCTATTGGCAGAAAGCTTGGTCTCATTTGAATATTTAGTTAGGTGAACTCAATTGTCCTGTGTTTTTTTTTTTTTCAGACATTTCAGTTTTAAGCCCAAATAAATGCATGGTTTACCTTTCCACATATTCTCTCTAGTGCAGCATCCAAGATGTCATGGATGCCTCCTGGCTTCCACATCAGGCATTTAGTCCTTGGTCAGCTTGTTGTCACTGGTATCCATTGGGGTTTGCCCTCTGACCTCCTCCTGAAGCCCTTGTGACCCTGTATGCGGGCACTGGCTGATGGGTGAATGCATCCTGTTCCATCTTTTGACGCTGATGTATAAATGCACCATACTCCATCTACTGCTGAATGGCAGCTTCTCACCCTGGCCTAAAGTCTCCTGTTTGTTCATAAACTATTTCTACTGCTGAATACATTTGCCTGCCTTTTCAGGGCCATGTGAAAATGTGAGTCTCTCTTGGCAACATGCTGAGGTTTGTATCTGTTTGGGGTGTTACCGGGGCCTCCCCTGCCCTGCCCCGAACTGGCACCTGATGCTAATGTCTAGCCATTGTTGTGCCACTTCTCAGTTTCCCTATTAGGTACTTTTCTCTAAGACATAATGTGTTTCCAGACTATACTTTGGGCAGCTAAACTCCACTTTTGGATTTACAAACCTACCTGGGGTTTCTCTGCTGATCCCCTCTAGGAAACAACATGGAAGAGGATGAAGCTTACACGGTCCTCTTACAAATCCACACTAATGGTCAAAACCTATTACTCTTGTTCTTCTCACCATGCCCTTGCTCCTTTCCTCCTACCTGTAGCTTCTAATGTAGATCAAGGCAGAATCCTCCTTGTACCTGGTCCTGCATATTTTTAAAAAATCTCTTGACCCTCAGCTGGATCTATGGTAGGTGAGATGTCCTTGGATATTTTGCTACCTTAGCAATCTTTGGGTAACCTGGCCTTTGATGGTGCTGGATGAGTCAGCTTAACAAAGGCCTGTTAAGCTTCTCTAGAGAAACTGGAGCCAAGTCTGATGCCAAGTGATGGCTCTGAAGTGTCTGTCCCTGAATACTGGATTTCGCTTTGTTTTGTTTGTTTTTACATCAAACTATTCACACAAGCATGGCTCAAGAAGGAAATGAATTAACTCAGAACTTGGAGATTTGAAAGGTAATTAATTATAGGTCACCATAATGGCAGTGTGGGTCATCCTGTCCACCTGGTCTTGTCATCCCAGTATTATCTGGTCCTTCACTCAATTTTTTAGGCACAGCTATGCTAATTATGTTGCTTAGTAATCATTCAAATGGAATATCCCTACTGGATTGCTTTTAATTCAGGTATAGTTTCCTGGTAGTCATTTGATACCAAGATAGCTGAGAAAACTGCCTTAAAAGCTTCCCTCAGAAAAGGGCATGGAGACTGATGGCTATCCTGAAGCTTCCTGGCCTACACCTCAAAATTGAGATGCTTAGTTTCTTATTTGGTTTGTGGGAACCCTACACACACACGTGGATGCACATGCGTGCATGTACACACACACACACACACACACACACACACACACTTCTTTGCACATATTTAAGCAATGTAGAGTCATCGTCCCTGATGGTGGTAGAGCCCTGAGCCCTGGGAACAACTCACTATCAGACTTAATTCTAATTGACTGAAAAGTCTGTTCTGCAGGACATCCAGGTGACTAAGGATCAAATTCCTCTCTCTGCAACAAGTTTTCTAAATCATACTGCTAGCTGGATTGCTCTTGGTCTCTGTCTCTGTTTCGTATCTGTCTTTCTGTTTGACTGAAAAGTCTGTTCTGCAGGACATCCAGGTGACTAAGGATCAAATTCCTCTCTCTGCAACAAGTTTTCTAAATCATACTGCTAGCTGGATTGCTCTTGGTCTCTGTCTCTGTTTCTGTATCTGTCTTTCTGTCTGCCTGTCTCTCTCTGTGAGAGGAGGGCATTGAGAGGATGTGACTTCTGGTTGACCCACAAGCTGGACCTGGGAAGTCAGAAGCTCCTTACCTTCTTCCCTGTCCTTGGAATTTATGTCCTGCCCACTGTTCCCATTTCACTAGGAGCCATTTCAAGGACACAGCCTTGAAAGCACAATGTGGTTTTGAGACATCATGACTAAACCTCATTAGGGCTGTATATAAACTTTTAATATTTTGGCAAGTGTGTGCAAATATCTACTCATTTTGCAACTGCCCAGGACAAGCCTCACATGTAAATGCCCTTTCTCATTAAAACTACCACTTACCAGTGTGGAGTGGCTTCTGTGTACAGGTGCCAATTTCAAATTTCACCCAGGGAACTCTCTCTCTCTTTCTTTTGAGACTGGCTCAAAGACTAACTCAATAGGATTCATACTGGCCCATAACTCTACAGTTGTGTAGGATTCATACTAACTAAACTAAGTTTATGATCTTTTATCACTTAGTAGTTCTTTTTCATGAAATAGTCATCTGCCTCTATTATCCAAATGCAGTTGTGTAAATAGTAGGGATATTGCTCTATAAAGATTTTCAGTACTCACTTTCCTCATTTTTCTAGACTTGGGGGAAAATATTGTCATGGATCCCCTAAGTTTCTTCTCCTGAAGGACCACCAGTGCATTTAAACTCATGTGTGCCAATGACTTTGGATTGTGTAAGGTTCGTTTTAAATCAATTTTGTAAAGACCACAAACTTAAGTATGTTTAAACATTGAGGATAAGGCAACAGAGGCATGAGAAAAATGAGAGGCAGTTGGAGTAAGCTTCATCCCAAAGGAATTATGAAGGTACACAAGCTAGTCTTCAGATAAGTGGGCTCGTTTTCACACACAAAAAGGATATTTTCCCTTCTATAACTGGAAGAAAGATTAAAGAAAAAATGGGAAATCAAGATTGAGGTAAAGTCAGAGTATTGAGGGCTCGCTCACTGGATAGTTTCACCCTTCTTAGGAGAGAGAAAGTCAGAACGAGCTTTGCTGTCAAACTGAAACATTTTATATTTGGCATGACACAAATGATAGCCCAAACCATCACAATTTCCTGCCCCTGTGTTACACAACACTGAACAAGTAAAAGTAATTTAATTATGTGCTCCAAAAAATTCTTTCTACTGGAAGATAAGCTTATAACCTAATGAAAACAGCTTACTTATCAGGACTTAAGTTTGCTCATGAACACTCAATTCAGGAATTTGTTCTTGCTTTTTCACCAGTTCAAAGCTACAATACCATAAACTCAACCCAATTCCAACCAGTTCTCTACCTTTTAATATTTGCCTTGAAACCACCCAATCCAGACCCTAAAAACCTGTAAGTCCTCATTTGGAGGTGCAACTGAGTTTCTGTCAAAGTGATGTTAACCTTTTCTGAAGTAGATCTTGGAAACTGTTTTATCAACAAATGGGTTCATCTTGTGGTCTTTTACAGGGTCAGTGGTCAACTCAGACTGAATTTCAATTGCTAACTAGTAACTAAAAGCAATTCATTTTACTAATTCCACATATCAAATGTTCACAGATCCAAGGTTTCCTCCAATAATACCTACATATATGGATTTCATACTAATGCAAATAGAACTGATGAATGAAGCAGTAATGCATTTATGGATTATGCTCACATATTCTGAATTCCCTCATAAGTCCTGCAAGGTGTTTATTATGAACTACCTCTAGGTTTTACACATGTAAAGACTGAGACATGTGCTTAGGCCTCCTTATTGGGATGCTATCTATTCTATACTTACTATCTCTATAACCTTGGATAATTTCCTTATCTTCTCAGGGCTCTAATTTCTTCATTAGTAAAATGGGGGTAATTACTATGTATCACAGTTATTTGGAGGATTAAAGGGGTTCAGGTAGGGAATGATCATGAAATAATCCCTAGCAAATGATATAAATAAAATTAGTGTTGGTTCCATTCTTCCATTTGTATTCTTCCTTCTTCAATGTGGAGGTGTGCCATATGCTGAAAACAGGCATAACTAGTCCTCATTTTTTCCATAATACTGGGCAGAGAATCTATGGAAGTCAAGGCTCTGCACATTCCCACCACCCAGCAAATATTCACCTGTTGTTAAGGCCATTCTCTCTGTGGGAGAGAAGGGCAGAATTTCAGCACTGATTTAAGGAAAAGCAGTAAAATGTTCTATGGCTCCTTAACTACTGGGAAATAACACCTCTACCATTCTAATTTAATCAGAAGCTACAGAATATAATGCTCTTTTCTGGTAGTTGGTATTTCCTATCATATGTAGTATTATTTATAAATACTTAGAATTTGGAGTACAAATAACTTGTAAATGTTTTAAAATCCAAATTAAGAATTTTTAAAAATTCAAAATAAGAATTAAGAATTTATGAACATAAATCCTAATAGCTCTTACATTTAACTTATGATGGGTTAATAGCCATTGGGAAAAGTTGACTGTTGTCATATTTTCACATCCAAGTTTTAGAATGGTTTTTGTAGCTGAATTTTCTCTTTTTTTCTTTCTCTGTCCATTTGTATCCATCTGCTGTTTTTTCCCAAACACACATCTGTGCCTGTACACACACACACACACACACACACACACACACACACACACACACACCTGTCTTTCTTCCTTTCCATGCATTCATGTCACTGACTTTTACAGAATCTATGCTTAGGCAGTCTGGACAGCAGCAATCTAAAGACAGATTCCATCAAGCTCCTATCTGTTAGAACCTGCAGTGCTTGCATTTGGATTCGATATCTAACAATAATGTGGTATTTTATAAACATTAGTGAGGATGATTTTGCACTGGTCAGCAAAGGTAAAAAAATAGGTGCTTTGGGAAAACAAATAAAAAAGGAATTGGATCTGTCTCAATAAATTGCACAAATTATAAATATCCCAAAGATGCAGCCGCTTACTCTGGCATAGGAAAATAAAGCTGACAATTACGCTTTAGAATGAATAGGTGAGTAATATGATAGCTAAAATTTTTCCTTACAATCTTTCTTTTATTGAGTGCAGCACTGTATTTGTTTATTAAACAAAGTTTCTGTTTCATCTGGCCATTCGATTCTTCAGATACTATTATAATAATGCCAATTAAGATTTACATTCAAGTCATGATTCTTTTCTATTCTGGTTTGTGTCTGCAGATACACTTGTTCCATTAATTTAAACATAATTATAGAATAATCTTTCACAAATATTATAGCTAATAACATTAGGGCATTTATAAATTCTGGTCCTTCATTTATACACATTAAAATTTCATTTTAAATTAAAGAACTTTTAATATTTGAATATATTTTAAGAACATCCTCTAGGGTTTCTAACATAGTGTGCACCAAAGCCCTAGAACTGGCCATGTTTGGTTGGGATTACACGACCTGGATAAAGTCAGAAGAAACTTGAAAGGAATTATTTCTGACTTTAGCAAGGCAAAACTCAGTTTGATTATGCACTACACATTCTTCTTTGGTTTTAGAGATCGGAACCTGACATTTTACTCAGGCTGGGGTCTGAACAGAGTTTCGTCTAATGGGAAAACTGACAGTCCTTTTAAGTTTTACAGGTACATGCTGTAATACAGAAACTCTATGTACAGAAATTTTCAGTTACAAAATTGATAATTCAGGACATTGTTTTGACATGGATTAATGGAATTATCGTATCAGAGGACTTTTATTCTCCCCATCGAATAGAGGGTGCTAAAAATCTGCTGCTTAAATCAACACTCAGGGCAAATGTAATCTTCCATTACTTTATTTACAGTTGTATAAGTTCCAACAAATGTGAATGTGCAAAGTAAATTTACTGCTGTATTTGAGGGACTGTCTTTTATTTTTGAATCTTTTCCAACATTTAATCTACATCAATCTTTTTTATTTCTTTATGTCAGCACTTTTTATAAATTCTTATGAAACAAGGTCTCATAAACCAAAGAAAAGATGTGTTGTTCTGTTGTATAACATTGGGTAAGAAAGTTGGTACACTTTACTGTTTGGAACAATGTGGTCTGTTAGATTAAAATGCTATTTCTTTCTTTTTCATGCCTCTAAAGCAGTGTCCTAAAACATTAACACAAAACTTAAGAAACTTTGCACAATGTTGATTATTAATGTTAGTTTTGTTAGATTTTCATTAGATATGTCATTTTTAAGCATTCTGGCATTTATAGAAGTAATTTTATTAAATGTGTGGAATTAGACATCTACCTTCGTAATTAAAGCCAACGGTTAATTAAATTCAACAAACATGTACTTCATCGATGTCTTTTTAGAAATACTTATATTTCTACAAAGCAAGATCCAACTGTATTTCTCTAAAAATATCCTATAGTAGCTTTGCAACTTAGTCAATGTATTTTAACTTCATACGCTGTGATCTTCTGGTTTACTTAATGGATACTTCTTCGGATCTTCTGGATTACTTAAATGGATAATTAGGTTTATTTTTCCCATTCATCTTTCTGAGCTATATTTCCATATTCTCAGTTTATTCCCATTCCATATTCCTAGGTTATGCTTTCTGTCTGCCCTTAATGATCAGTTATACGCCTTCTGCACTTCCACAAATGTCCTAGTTTCAATGGTAGGATCATCTATTTTGGATGTTAGGACCTTATTAAGATGGCTAAGATTTATATATTATAACAGAAATCCTCCCTCTTCCTTCTTCTGATTATTTTCTTATTTTTTTTCTTTACACCTACACTTCTTGCCTACTTCCAGCTGTGAATAAACACAGACATAGATAAACATTGTTGCTGCACGACCTTTGCCCAGATGTGATGGTAGGTGGATGACACTGCATTGAGCAAATGGAGAAACCGCTGCTCGGATCAGCACTCACTTACGAGGAAAGATCATTTCTCCTTCCTTGCTATTTAGCCAAGCATTTACTGTGGGGATTTCCAAAGACCCAGTATTAGGGTTTCTGTCAGAAAGTTGATGGTCATACACACATATCTAGAAAGCAAATAGTTTTAAGTCAAAGGGCATAACTCATTGCATCCATTCCATACATGTTGTTAATTTAAGATGTGCTTTCTATTTCAAAAGGTCAGGAAATATCAATTTGATAGCTCATTCTTGTTGTACCTAATATTTTCTTTACTTTACATGCAAACATATCCAAAAGCCCAAAAGGGGCAAAGGAAAATCATGTAAATTGTCTGATCTTTGTTCAGTGCAAAAGCTGAATTTAGCAGCTCTGCACATCCAGCTTCACAGAGAAATCAAACATCACAGAAAGTTTTGCCTTGCCGAATGGCCTTTCTGGCCTTACTGCTGGACAACGGAAAGACAGAAAGGAGCCATGAAGATGGAGAGCAGAGATCATATGCCCTGATTAAGAGTCCTTATCTTCTGGTTACTAGAATGTGGTGTTGGAGCTGCCCCCTCCTTGTTCAGGAGAGCAAATTGTGAACAACTTTTTCCAATTCTGAATTTAGTGATATTATGTTGGTAACGTGAAATCAGCATGATGGGAATATTTACGCAAAAGATATTGGCAAATTCTATAAATCAAGGATTTTTTTTTCTTGAGGAGCCAATTGTTAACCATTTACCAGAATACCATGGGTTACCTCTTTCATTAATCTAAATTTACTGATTATTTTAATGTGTGATATTTATTATTGATAATTTGAATATAGTGGGAGAAGATACCTATACATTGTTCCATATTGTTTATGAATATTTTCCTTTGCACAAGTCAGATCATTCCATTCCTATCTTTTTGCATCTCAGTTTTCTCACTTAAAAATATACTTGGTAAGATCTTCATAAGTTGACACATACATATCTACTTCATTTTGTGTTAACAGCTACATTATAATCCATTGTATTCAAAGTTTATTTCCTAAGTCCCTTTAGATGAAAAAAAAATGGGTGGTTTCCAGTTTTTAGTTATAAACAATACCACGCTGACCGGTTTTTTCCCCACACTCTACCTTTGTATAAGGCATTTTTCTATACCTACAGAAGTGAAATTGCTGTCAAAATGTAAATGCATTTTAAATTTTGATAGATATTGTCAATTTGCACTCCTAAAAATATGAGTACAATTTGGCATCACTTAAAGTATCATTTAAAACAGTAACTCTTTTCTTTTCTTTCTCCTATTTTTTTTTTTTTTTTTTTTGAATGGGCAGGCTAGATCAGATTTGAGAATGCACTGTTAGGCATGTACTTTTCATCCTTTCAAGAAGATATTTCTAGAAGGAGAACAAGAATAAAGACAAAAGTATCAGTATTCTTTTAAATTTCAGTAAATTATGAAATGCTTAACTATGTATCAAGCACTATCAAACACAAGATTCTCAGCCCTCAGTAGGGCTGACAGATGTGTTCTCTGACCTCACGGAGCTTACATTTTAATAGGAGAGCCAAACAAAGGAAGTCAAGTGTATTTGACAATCTATCCACTCCATGTATTTGCTGGGTCAATTCTTCTGTAATACTCTTGTCTGCTCTTTGAAACCTGTTCTAAACCTGTTGGCTCAGATATGATCCCCTCCTTCACCATCCTGGGGATTCTCTCTTCTTCTTTTATGTACTGCATCTCATTTCCCTTTTCATAGTGTTTTCCCACATTTTTGATGCAGCACATCCTCCCATAGCTTCTTGAGAAAGGTTCATGGATAGCACATTTTTAACACTTGACTGTGTTAAATGTCATTATTTTCCCTTCATAGTTTCCCTTCATGTATTCCAGCTTGGTTAATTCTGGTTGGAAATAAATTTCCCTTTAAATTATATACAATTTGTTCCACTATTTTCTAGCTCTCATTATTGCTGTTGGGCAATCTGATTGGTGGTGTATGACCTGCATTTTCTCTCTTAAATTTTACTTTTTTCTTTACTTAAGTATTCAATTTCGAAAATGAAATATTTTAGAGTGGCCGCTTCTTCATTTGTTTTGCAGAGTGTTTGGTAGATCATTTCAATCTGGAAATATATTTTTGAGTTCTAGGAGATGGAATACCAGGAGTTGGCCAGTAGAGCAGTCTTTTTCAGTGCAGGCCATAAGGACACTCTAAAAGGAATTTAAAAATAGTATGAAAACTGACTAAAAGATGCCTTGGTTTGATGGCCACGTACCAGCAATTCTCTTCCAAATATTCTCAGTTATTAACAATTGTTGATATTGTTAACCTTTTTTTTTTTTAATGTTTACTTATTTTTTTTTTTTTAACGTTTATTTATTTTTGAGACAGAGAGAGACAGAACATGAACAGGGGAGGGTCAGAGAGAGAGGGAGACACAGAATCTGAAACAGGCTCCAGGCTCTGAGCTGTCAGCACAGAGCCCGACGCGGGGCTCGAACTCACGGACCGTGAGATCATGACCCGAGCTGAAGTCGGACGCTTAACCGACAAGCCACCCAGGCGCCCCTAATGTTTACTTATTTTTGAGAGAGAGTGTGTGTGAGCGGGGTAGGGGCAGAGAGAGAGGGGGAGGGACAGAGAAAATTCTAAGTAGGCTCCATGCTGTCAGTGCAGAACCCAACAGGGCTTGAACTCAAGAACCCTGAGATCATGACCTGAGCCAAAATGAAGAATCGGACACTTAACCAACTAAGCCATCCAGGTGCCCCGGTACTGTCGAGTTTTAATAATGTATATGTAAGCTTCAAATGAGCACATTTGCACTCTTTATTCTATATTAAATATTGTATTCTGCATGGAGGTTAATGTGAAGAACACCTAGGTATAGAATCAGCTCCTTCCCTCCCAATATGTGCAGACAAGCTACACTTATTCATTTTGAAGGTAAGTTTACAAGGGTTCAGAATTATTTGAACTCCCTGGGTGTAGTTTCTGTTTCCAGTCCCTATCACATTACATACTCCTGTCATTCTTTGTGACCACTGGAATTTTTAATTTGGAGTTTAGTTTTAAAAAGTGAAGCAGAGTGCCATCTGTGATATGTAATACTTTTGTTTTGTAAGTGCCGATTTAAGTTCATATGATTTACCAGACTTAAATAATATCTGGTAAGTTGACATTTATTCTTTTTAAATTGTTATTTACCTTAAAATAAAATGAATCAAGAAAATGGTTACTCATTATTATATGATTCTTACAAAATACAAATGTACTAATTACAGGAAGGTGGTATTAAAATGATGTGTTTCAGGTATCAGATAAACTAGGTATGCCAATGATTTTGGAAATAGTTTTGTATTGTTTTCTTTGATATTTTCTTCACTTTTCTTTTCTTTTTGGAATTCTTTTTTAGATGTTGGAGTCCCTGGGTTTATCCTCTTATTTTCTTATCATTCTTGTCTTATGTATTATATCTCTTTTTGTCTTCATTCATTTTCAGAGAGATTTATTTTTAAAAAAAATTTTAAATGTTTATTTTTGAGAGAGAGTGAGAGAGCAAGCAGGGGAGGTTAGAGGGAGAGGGAGACACAGAATCTGAAGCAGGCTTAGAGGTGTCAGCACAGAACCTGACATGGGGCTTGAACTCAGGAACTACGAGATCATGACCTGAGCTGAAGTCTGATGTTTAATCCACTGAGCCACCCAGGCGCCCCTCAGAGAGATTTCTTAAAGTCTTTATTCCCACCCTTAATTGATTTTTAAAATTTCTACTCTCACAGTTTTAATTTCCAAGAGCTCCTTTTTGTTCTCTAATTTTACTTTCTTTTTTTAAAGATTTTTTTTAAAGTTTATTTATTTTTTTGAGAGGAAGAGAGAGTGTCAGCAGGGGAGGGACAGAGAGAGGGAGAGAGAATCCAAACAGGCTCTGTGCTGTCAACGCAGGGCTTGAACCCACAAACCGTGAGATCATGACTTGATTATATATAATATATATAATCCAGTATTATATATAATTCATGTTTATTTTATATGTTTTATATGTTTATTTTATATGTTTGTTTTACTTTATTGATAGCATACTGTTCTCATTTTCTGGAAGTTATGTATATCTAGTATTATATATAATATATGTTTATACATATATATAATATATGTATTTTTTACCACTCTAGAATAGTAATTATAGAATTTTTTCTTTTAAGTGTTCTTCTGCTCCCTAACTTGCATCTATTTCATTAGTAATCATTTCAATTTGTTTGGCCTTTTTTCTCTGTTCATGTTTGAGGTTTTCCTAAGTTGTGTAGCGATCCTTGTCTCTCCATTCATGTTTAAGACTGAAATACTAAAAAGCTAATGTTAAAGTCAACGTGCATAAGCAGAGCTTATTTATTAGTGGTATCCCAGTAAGAAAGCTGAAGAAGAACCTAGCTGTTTTGTCAGTGACCTCAAATTGTCCTATATGTGACCATTTCTCCTTAGTTGGTCAGTTTCCCAAAGAAGAGTCTTTTAATTCTGTGTTAGTAGGTGTGGAGAAATAGAAAAATGAGATGTAATATGAGGTCATCCAACTTCTTGAAAGCTTCAGGTATAAAAGGGGTGGGTGATGTTTTTGCCTGATGTCCCCAGACTCAAGAAACTCTTGTCATTTCAGCTCTCCAGAAAAATCTTGCCTTTTGCTAGGCTATGCAGTCTGGGAAAGAGAAGATCTGAAGTCTAACTGTTTAGACACATTTCTAGTAAAATCCATCTGTTTTTAGCTCCATCTTCAACTGTTCTTCTAGTTCTTCTCGTTCTGTGGTGAGCATGACCTTGTTTCTCACTGGTTTCCTTTCCTGAAGGCATTCAGCTTTCACACCCTCAGCTCTAATTCGACCATGGGTGATCTATCCTTTCAACATCTGCAAAATTTTGTTGACGTCATTCTGCTGAAATCTCTTTTCCCTTTCCCCAGCCCTAGTTTAAGTGTGTGTGTGTGTGTGTGTGTGTGTGTGTGTGTAATTCTGTTATACTGTCATTTTATGGGTTATTATAAGATAGGAATGATAAAGATCTTGTTAACTTAGCAATGTTTAACTACTGAGCTGCCAGGCAGACAGAGCACAGTTTTCAGTGAACGTCACCAGCTTTTGGGAATGACAGAGTAGATGGTGCTGTGGGAAATGTGGCTTGAAGAACATGTATACATACCCCTTCCTGTACTACAACTGAGAGGCTCCTTTTGTTCTCTTAAAATTCTCTGCAGTGGAAAACATTTTCCACTTAACTGAAGGAAACTTTTTTTTAACTTTTTAGATTTATTTATTTTTGTTATGAGTTACCTCACTTTAAAAAATTTTACAAGAAAAATACAACCATGTATAGATTCTTACATTCCTTGTTCTAAGCTATTTTTTATAACTGTGATTTCATGATACACACAAAAAACTTCCATGCTGTTCCACCATCTTGGCTTCCCTCTGTGATTTTATGATATACAGTGCTTCATAATAATTTTCTCATGTTAACTGTATTATTAGTGTCATTTTTTAAAGTTTTTTAAATTTATTTTGAGAGAGAGAGAGAGAGCGCACATGTGCATATGCGAGTGGGGTAAGGGGAGGGAGAGAGACAATGCCAAGAGGGCTGTATGCTGTCAGCTCAGAGCCCAATGTGGGGCTTGATCCCACGAACCATGAGATCGTGACCTGAGCTGAAATCAAGAATCTGATGTCCAAGTGACTAAGCCACCCAGGCACCCCAGTATCATTTTTACTTACTGTAAAATAAATACTAATAGAAAAGAGTGCATATATACAATTTAAAGACAAGAAAATAAACATTCATGTACCCATTCTGTAGCTTATGAATTAGAACATATTTGTATTATATTATTGGCTAGATAATAAACCCCTTGAGCCTGTGTTGTATTGGATACTTAGGTTTGCCAGGTATTTTATTTTATTTTATTTTTTTTTTGAAGTTTAGAGATATTTTTATTAAAAATTACAAACCTAATACCATATTAAAATGTATTCTTCATAGGGGCTAGGGGTGGGGGGAAATGGGGAGATGTTGGTCAAAGGATACAATTTTCCAACTGTAAGATGAGTAAGTTTTGGTGATCTAAAGTACAGTATTAACAATAATTAACTATATTAATTAACTATAATTAACAATGTAATTATATATTTTCATATAATTAACTATAATTAACAATAATGTATTATATATTTGAAAGTTACTAAGGAGGGTGGATTTTTTTTTTTAATTTTTTTTAACGTTTATTTATTTTTGAGACAGAGAGACAGAGCATGAACGGGGGAGGGTCAGAGAGAGAGGGAGACACACAATCTGAAACAGGCTCCAGGCTCTGAGCCATCAGCACAGAGCCTGACGCGGGGCTTGAACTCACGAACCGCGAGATCATGACCTGAGCCGAAGTCGGACACTTAACCGACTGAGCCACCCAGGCGCCCCAGATTTTTATTTTTATTTTTTTTTTTATTTTTTTTATTTTTTAATATATGAAATTTACTGTCAAATTGGTTTCCATACAACACCCAGTGCTCATCCCAAAAGGTGCCCTCCTCAATACCCATCACCCACCCTGCCCTCCCTCCCACCCCCCATCAACCCTCAGTTTGTTCTCAGTTTTTAACAGTCTCTTATGCTTTGGCTCTCTCCCACTCTAACCTCTTTTTTTTTTTTTTTTCCTTCCCCTCCCCCATGGGTTTCTGTTACGTTTCTCAGGATCCACATAAGAGTGAAACCATATGGTATCTGTCTTTCTCTGTATGGCTTATTTCACTTAGCATCACACTCTCCAGTTCCATCCATGTTGCTACAAAAGGCCATATTTCATTTTTTCTCATTGCCACGTAGTATTCCATTGTGTATATAAACCACAATTTCTTTATCCATTCATCAGTTGATGGACATTTAGGCTCTTTCCATAATTTGGCTATTGTTGAGAGTGCTGCTATAAACATTGGGGTACAGGTGCCCCTATGCATCAGTACTCCTGTATCCCTTGGATAAATTCCTAGCAGTGCTATTGCTGGGTCATAGGGTAGGTCTATTTTTAATTTTCTGAGGAACCTCCACACTGCTTTCCAGAGCGGCTGCACCAATTTGCATTCCCACCAACAGTGCAAGAGGGTTCCTGTTTCTCCACATCCTCTCCAGCATCTCTAGTCTCCTGATTTGTTCATTTTGGCCACTCTGACTGGCGTGAGGTGGTATCTGAGTGTGGTTTTGATTTGTATTTCCCTGATAAGGAGCGACGTTGAACATCTTTTCATGTGCCTGTTGGCCATCCGGATGTCTTCTTTAGAGAAGTGTCTATTCATGTTTTCTGCCCATTTCTTCACTGGGTTATTTGTTTTTCGGGTGTGGAGTTTGATGAGCTCTTTATAGATTTTGGATACTAGCCCTTTGTCCGATGTGTCATTTGCAAATATCTTTTCCCATTCCGTTGGTTGCCTTTTAGTTTTGTTGGTTGTTTCCTTTGCTGTGCAGAAGCTTTTTATCTTCATAAGGTCCCAGTAATTCACTTTTGCTTTTAATTCCCTTGCCTTTGGGGATGTGCCGAGTAAGAGATTGCTACGGCTGAGGTCAGAGAGGTCTTTTCCTGCTTTCTCCTCTAAGGTTTTGATGGTTTCCTGTCTCACATTCAGGTCCTTTATCCATTTTGAGTTTATTTTTGTGAATGGTGTGAGAAAGTGGTCTAGTTTCAACCTTCTGCATGTTGCTGTCCAGTTCTCCCAGCACCATTTGTTAAAGAGACTGTCTTTTTTCCATTGGATGTTCTTTCCTGCTTTGTCAAAGATGAGTTGGCCATACGTTTGTGGGTCTAGTTCTGGGGTTTCTATTCTATTCCATTGGTCTATGTGTCTGTTTTTATGCCAATACCATGCTGTCTTGATGATGACAGCTTTGTAGTAGAGGCTAAAGTCTGGGATTGTGATGCCTCCTGCTTTGGTCTTCTTCTTCAAAATTACTTTGGCTATTCGGGGCCTTTTGTGGTTCCATATGAATTTTAGGATTGCTTGTTCTAGTTTCGAGAAGAATGCTGGTGCAATTTTGATTGGGATTGCATTGAATGTGTAGATAGCTTTGGGTAGTATTGACATTTTGACAATATTTATTCTTCCAATCCATGAGCAGGGAATGTCTTTCCATTTCTTTATATCTTCTTCAATTACCTGCATAAGCTTTCTATAGTTTTCAGCATACAGATCTTTTACATCTTTGGTTAGATTTATTCCTAGGTATTTTATGCTTCTTGGTGCAATTGTGAATGGGATCAGTTTCTTCATTTGTCTTTCTGTTGCTTCATTGTTAGTGTATAAGAATGCAACTGATTTCTGCACATTGATTTTGTATCCTGCAACTTTGCTGAATTCATGTATCAGTTCTAGCAGACTTTTGGTGGAGTCTATCGGATTTTCCATGTATAATATCATGTCATCTGCAAAAAGCGAAAGCTTGACTTCATCTTTGCCAATTTTGATGCCTTTGATTTCCTTTTGTTGTCTGATTGCTGAGGCTAGAA
Source organism: Panthera onca (assembly GCF_046562875.1). Taxonomy (NCBI): domain Eukaryota; kingdom Metazoa; phylum Chordata; class Mammalia; order Carnivora; family Felidae; genus Panthera; species Panthera onca. The sequence continues at coordinate 50,238,883 of NC_138345.1, forward strand.
CTTCCAGCACTATGTTAAACAGCAGCGGTGACAGTGGGCATCCCTGTCGTGTTCCTGATCTCAGGGAAAAAGCTCTCAGTTTTTCCCCGTTGAGGATGATGTTAGCTGTGGGCTTTTCATAAATGGCCTTTATGATCTTTAAGTATGTTCCTTCTATCCCGACTTTCTCAAGGGTTTTTATTAAGAAAGTGTGCTGGATTTTGTCAAAGGCCTTTTCTGCATCGATTGACAGGATCATATGGTTCTTCTCTTTTTTTTTGTTAATGTGATGTATCACGTTGATCGATTTGCGAATGTTGAACCAGCCCTGCATCCCAGGAATGAATCCCACTTGATCATGGTGAATAATTCTTTTTATATGCTGTTGAATTCGATTAGCTAGTATCTTATTAAGAATTTTTGCATCCATATTCATCAGGGATATTGGCCTGTAGTTCTTTTTTTTTACTGGGTCTCTGTCTGGTTTAGGAATCAAAGTAATACTGGCTTCATAGAATGAGTCTGGAAGTTTTCCTTCCCTTTCTATTTCTTGGAATAGCTTGAGAAGGATAGGTATTATCTCTGCTTTAAATGTCTGGTAGAACTCCCCTGGGAAGCCATCTGGTCCTGGACTCTTATTTGTTGGGAGATTTTTGATAACCGATTCAATTTCTTCGCTGGTTATGGGTCTGTTCAAGCTTTCTATTTCCTCCTGATTGAGTTTTGGAAGAGTGTGGGTGTTTAGAAATTTGTCCATTTCTTCCAGGTTGTCCAATTTGCTGGCATATAATTTTTCATAGTATTCCCTGATAATTGTTTGTATCTCTGAGGGATTGGTTGTAATCATTCCATTTTCATTCATGATTTTATCTATTTGGGTCATCTCCCTTTTCTTTTTGAGAAGCCTGGCTAGAGGTTTGTCAATTTTGTTTATTTTTTCAAAAAACCAACTCTTGGTTTCGTTGATCTGCTCTACAGTTTTTTTAGATTCTATATTGTTTATTTCTGCTCTGATCTTTATGATTTCTCTTCTTCTGCTGGGTTTAGGCTGCCTTTGCTGTTCTGCTTCTATTTCCTTTAGGTGTGCTGTTAGATTTTGTATTTGGGATTTTTCTTGTTTCTTGAGATAGGCCTGGATTGCAATGTATTTTCCTCTCAGGACTGCCTTCGCTGCATCCCAAAGCGTTTGGATTGTTGTATTTTCATTTTCGTTTGTTTCCATATATGTTTTAATTTCTTCTCTAATTGCCTGGTTGACCCACTCATTCGTTAGTAGGGTGTTCTTTAACCTCCATGCTTTTGGAGGTTTTCCAGACTTTTTCCTGTGGTTGATTTCAAGCTTCATAGCATTGTGGTCTGAAAGTATGCATGGTATAATTTCAATTCTTGTAAACTTATGAAGGGCTGTTTTGTGACCCAGTATATGATCTATCTTGGAGAATGTTCCATGTGCACTCGAGAAGAAAGTATATTCTGTTGCTTTGGGATGCAGAGTTCTAAATATATCTGTCAAGTCCATCTGATCCAATGTATCATTCAGGGCCCTTGTTTCTTTATTGACTGTGTGTCTAGATGATCTATCCATTTCTGTAAGTGGGGTGTTAAAGTCCCCTGCGATGACCACATTCTTATCAATAAGGTTGCTTATGTTTATGAGTAATTGTTTTATATATCTGGGGGCTCGGGTATTTGGCGCATAGACATTTATAATAGTTAGCTCTTCCTGGTGGATAGACCCTGTGATTATTATATAATGCCCTTCTTCATCTCTTGTTACAGCCTTTAATTTAAAGTCTAGTTTGTCTGATATAAGTATGGCTACTCCAGCTTTCTTTTGGCTTCCAGGAGCATGATAGATAGTTCTCCATCCCCTCACTCTCAATCTAAAGGTGTCCTCAGATCTAAAATGTGTCTCTTGTAGACAGCAAATAGATGGGTCTTGTTTTTTTATCCATTCTGATACCCTATGTCTTTTAGTTGGCGCATTTAATCCATTTACATTCAGTGTTATTATAGAAAGATATGGGTTTAGAGTCATTGTGATGTCTGTATGTTTTATGCTTGTAGTGATGTCTCTGGTACTTTGTCTCACAGGATCCCCCTTAGGATCTCTTGTAGGGCTGGTTTCGTGGTGACAAATTCCTTCAGTTTTTGTTTGTTTGGGAAGACCTTTATCTCTCCTTCTATTCTAAATGACAGACTTGCTGGATAAAGGATTCTCGGCTGCATATTTTTTCTGTTTAGCACACTGTAGATATTGTGCCAAGCCTTTCTGGCCTGCCAAGTTTCAAAGGAGAGATCAGTCACGAGTCTTATAGGTCTCCCTTTATATGTGAGGGCACGTTTATCCCTTGCTGCTTTCAGAATTTTCTCTTTATCCTTGTATTTTGCCAGTTTCACTATGATATGTCGTGCAGAAGATCGATTCAAGTTACGTCTGAAGGGAGTTCTCTGTGCCTCTTGGATTTCAATGCCTTTTTCCTTCCCCAGTTCAGGGAAGTTCTCAGCTATAATTTGTTCAAGTACCCCTTCAGCACCCTTCCCTCTCTCTTCCTCCTCTGGGATACCAATTATGCGTATATTATTTTTTTTTAGTGTATCACTTAGTTCTCTAATTTTCCCCTCATACTCCTGGATTTTTTTATCTCTCTTTCTTTCAGCTTCCTCTTTCTCCATAACTTTATCTTCTAGTTCACCTATTCTCTCCTCTGCCTCTTCAAGCCGAGCCATCGTGGATTCCATTTTGTTTTGCAATTCGTTTAAAGCGTTTTTCAACTCCTCGTGACTGTTCCTTAGTCCCTCGATCTTTGTGGCAAGAGATTCTCTGCTGTCCTGTATACTGTTTTCAAGCCCAGCGATTAATTTTATGACTATTATTCTAAATTCACTTTCTGTTATATTATTTAAATCCTTTTTGATCAGTTCATTAGCTGTTGTTATTTCCTGGAGATTCTTCTGAGGGGAATTCTTCCGTTTGGTCATTTTGGAGAGTCCCTGGCGTGGTGAGGACCTGCAGTGCACTTCCCCTGTGCTGTGGTGTATAACTGGAGTTAGTGGGCGGGGCCGCAGTCCGACCCGATGTCTGCCCCCAGCCCACTGCTGGGGCCACAGTCAGACTGGTGTGTGCCTTCTCTTCCCCTCTCCTAGGGGCGGGATTCACTGTGGGGTGGCGTGTCCCGTCTGGGCTACTTGCACACTGCCAGGCTTGTGTTGCTGGGGATCTGGCGTATTAGCTGGGGTGGGTAGGCAAGGTGCACGGGGGCAGGAGGGGCAGGCTTAGCTCGCTTCTCCTTAGGTGATCCACTTCAGGAGGAGCCCTGTGGCAGCGAGAGGGAGTCAGATCCGCTGCCGGAGGTTTGGCTCCGCAGAAGCACAGAGTTGGGTGTTTGCGCGGAGCGAGCAAGTTCCCTGGCAGGAACTGGTTCCCTTTGGGATTTTGGCTGGGGGATGGGCGGGGGAGATGGCGCTGGCGTGCGCCTTTGTTCCCCGCCAAGCTGAGCTCTGCCGTCAGGGGGCTCAGCAGCTCTCCCTCCCTTTGTCCTCCAGCCTTCCCGCTTTCCGAGCAGAGCTGTTAACTTATGACCTCCCAGACGCTAAGTCGCGCTTGCTGTCGGAACACAGTCCGTCCGGCCCCTCCGCTTTTGCCAGCCAGACTCGGGGGCTCCGCTTGGCCGGCGAGCCGCCCCTCCGCCCCGGCTCCCACCCGCCAGTCCGTGGAGCGCGCACCGCCTCGCCGCCCTTCCTACCCTCTTCCGTGGGCCTCTAGTCTGCGCTTGACTCCGGAGACTCCCTTCTGCTAATCCTCTGGCGGTTTTCTGGGTTCTTTAGGCAGGTGTAGGTGGAATCTAAGTGATCGGCAGGACGTGCTGTGAGCCCCGCGTCCTCCTACGCCGCCATCTTCCGGAACCCCCTTGCCAGGTATTTTAAACTTGTGTAATTTATTACTTAATTGACTGTTTTGTTTAAAATGTATTATTTAATTTCACCCTCATAAAAGTGATGTGAGATAGGTACTAGCTAACATTATCCCATTTTACTTATTACGAAATGGAGGCTTAAAGAGCCTAAGAAATTGGAGCAGTTAATAAGTGGAAGGTATGTGGAAAAATATAGATATACATATACACACAAAAATACACAGATACATCCAAGAGGCAAAAGGCAAAACTAAAACTCTTTTTTTTTTTGAGAGTGCAAGTGGTAGAGGGAGAGAGAATCTTAAGCAGCTTCCACGCCCTGCGTGGAACCTGACATGGGGCTTGATCTCACAACCGTGAGATCACGCCCTGAACCTAAATCAAGAGTCACATGCTCAACTGACTGAGCCACCCAGGTGCTCCTAAAAACCAGTTATTGAAGATAGAGAATTTAACATAAGGAACTATTACCTAGGTATAAAAAGAAAAATCTAAGTTGTAAGCAATAGCTACCACCTCTAGAACTGAAAAAATAATGGAAAGATATTAGAATTACTACAGCCCAGAGACTTAAAGAAAGGTCTTGGTAGTCCCAACAACCAGATATATGAGGAAGAGGCATTGCTCAGCTGGTTTCAGTATCTCTGACCATAAAGGAGGGGTCCCCTTGGCCTGGGACCCAGAACTCTGAGGAGCAGGTTCTTGCCAAATGCTGGTGTCTCAGTGGAATGTTGATAAACGTGATTCTCCAAGTATGGAGAAAAACTGCCAATTGGATTCAGCAGCTGCAACAGGTTTAGCACTGCTGCTCTGTGGGTGAAAAAATGTTGCTGGAGTGATGTTCACAAGAACTACCTACACAGGACAGAAAGTAAACAGTAAGAGGCAAGGAGATTTCCCTTCTTCCTCCTCTAGGCTCTTAATCTCCCTCTATCTCCCTCTATTGGCAGAACCTAGCATGGACCTACCTGACAACACAGAAGTGTGGCTGGAGGAATCTCAGTGTCAGCATCACAAAGTTGACAATAGAAGGATGGACTTGGAAGATTATAGGAAATACCGTAGTAGCTGACATATTGGTGCAAAAGCTTAATTTGTAATTGAGGTAAAACTTGTAGAAGGTGATATGCGTTATGCTGAGACCAATAAGTTCTGGCAAATATATGTAGAATACACCAGAGATTTTGTGGGTTCAGTTACAGACCACAACCATACAGTGACTATCACAATAAAGAGAGTCAAATGAATTTGTTGGTTTCCCAGAGAATACAGAAGTTGTGTTTACACTATACTGTAGTCTGTTAAGTGTGCACCAGCATTAGGTCTAAAAAATGTACATAATTTTTTAAAAAAATATTTTATTGTGAGAAATTACTAGCTATCATTTGAGCTTTCAGCCAGTCGTCACTCTTTTGCTGGTGGAGGATCTTGCCATGATGTTGATGGTTGCTGACTGATTAGGGTGGTAGTTGCTAAAGGCTGGGGTTGGGGTAGGTGGGTAGCTGTGGCAATTTCTTAAAATAAGACAACAATGAAGTTTGCCACAACAATTGACTTGTCCTTTCATGAATGATTTCTCTGTAGCATGCAGTGCCGTTTGACAGAATTTTACCCACAGCAGAATTTCTTTCAAATAGATGTCACTCTCTCCAACCCTGCTGCTGCTCCATCAACTTAGTTGATGTAATATTTTAAATCCTTTGTTGTCATTTCAACAATCTTCACCAAATCTTCACCAGGAGTAGATTCCATCTCAAGAAACTACATTATGCGCCCATCCATAGGAAACAATTCCTCATCCATTAAAGTTTGATCATGAGATTGTGCAATTCAGTCCCATCTTCAGGCTCTACTTCTAACTCTAGTTCTCTTGCTGTTTCTATCACATCTTCAGAGTTACTTCTTCCATTGAAGTCTTGAACCCCTCAAAGTTGTCCATGAGGGTTGGAATAACTTCTCAAAACTCCTGCTAATGTTGATATTCTGACCTCTTCTCATGAATCACAAATTTTCTTAGTAACATCTAGAATGATGAGTACTTTCTAGAAGGCTTTCAATGGACTTTACCCAGATCCATCAGAGGAATCATGATCTATGGTAGGTATAGCCTTATGAAGTGTATTTCTTCATAAGACCTGAAAGTTGAAATTAATCCTTTTTCCACGGGCTGCAGAATGGATGTTGTGTCTGCAGGCATGAAAACAACATTAATCTCATTGTATGTATCCATCAGACCTCTTTTGTAAAATTTTTTAGATGTTTATTTATTTTTGGGAGACAGAGAGAGAGAGACAGAGAGACAGAGACAGAATGCCAGTGGGGGAGGGGCAGAGAAAGAGGGAGACACAGAATCTGAAGCTGATTCTAGGCTCTGAGCTGTCAGCACAGAGTCCAACGTGGGGCTCAAACTCACGAAGTGTGAGATCATGACCTGAGCTGGTTGGCTGCTTAACTGACTAAGCCACCAAGGAGACCCCCTTAAAAATTTTTTTTTAATGTTTATTTATTTCTGAGAGAGAGAGAGAGAGAGGGAGAGAGAGAAGGAGAGAGAGGGAGAGAGAGATCCATCAGATCACTTAACTGACCAGGTGCATTGCTAACGAACAGTGATAATTTGAAAAAATATATTTTTTTATGAGCAGTAGGTCTCAACAATGGGTTGAAAATATTCAGTAAACCATGTTGCAAACAGATTCAGTAAACCATGTGCTGTCAGTAATCCAAGCTTTGTTATTTCATTTAAAGAGTAGGAAGAGTAGATTTAGTATAATTCTTAATGGTCATAGGATTTTCAGAATCATCAATCAGTGTTGGCTTCAATTTAGAGTCACCAGCTGCATTAGCTCCCAACAATAGTCAGTCTATCTTTTGAAGCTTTGAAGCCAGGCATTGACTTCTCCTCTCTAGCTATGGAAGTCTCAGATGGCATCATCTTCCAATAGAAGGCTATTTCATCTGGATTGAAAATCTGCTGTTTAGTATAGACATCTTCATGAATTATCTTAGCTAGATCTTCTGGATAACTTGTTGCAGCATCTATATCAACACTTACTGCTTTGCTTTGCACTTTAATGTTGTGGAGAAGATTTCTTTAACCTCATGAACCAACCTCTGCTAGCTTCAAACTTTTTTCTGCATCTTACTCACCTCTCTTCATCTTTCACAGACTGAGGAGAATTAGGACCTTGCCAGGATTAGGCTTTGACCTAAGGGACGGCTGTGGTTGGTGTGGTCTTCTATCCAGACCACTAGAACTTTCTCCATACCAGCAATAAGGGTGTTCTGCTTTTATTTTATGTTATTTTATTTTATTTTATTTTATTTTATTTTATTTTATTTTATTATTTTTTTATCATTCATGTGTTCTTGGAGTAGCACTTTTAATTTCCTTCAAGAATGTTTCCTTTGCATTCACGACTTGGCTATTGGGTGCTAGAGGCCTAACTTTCTGCCTGTCTTGGGTTTTGACATGTCTTCTTCACTAAGCTTAATCATTTCTAGCTTTTGATGTTCAGTGTGAAATGTGCAACTTTTCCTTTCACTTGAACACTTAAAGGTCACTGTAGGGTTATGGGTTATTAATTGGCCTAATTTCAATATAGTTGTGTCTCAGGGAATAAGGAGGGCTGAGGAGAGAGAGAGAGAGAGAGAGAGAGAGAGAGAGAATGAGAGAGAGAGAAGGGAATGGCCAGCCAGTGGAGCAGTCAGAACACACAAAGCATCTATTGAGTGTATTCACTGTCTCATAGGGGTGTGGTTTGTGGTGTCCCCAAACAATTACAACGGTAACGTCAAAGATCACTGATCACAGATCATCATAACACATATAGTAATAATGTAAATGTTTGAAATATTTAGAGAATTACCAAAATGTGAGGCAGAGACATAAAGTGAGCAAATACCGTTGGAAAGTGACACCAAATAGATTTGTTCAATGTGTGTTATCACAAACATTCAATTTGTAAAAAAAAAAAAAAAAAAAAAAAAAGAAAGCAATTATCTGTGAATTGCAATAAAGCCATGTTCAATAAAATGAGGTATGCCTGTATAGTCATGTAACCAATAGCCCAAACAAGATACAGAATATTTCTATTACCCTACAAAGTTCCTCTGTACCTCCTTTTAATTATTCTCACCTCTCACAATCACTATTTTGATTTATATTATCATTGATTAGTTTCACCTACTCTTGAACTTATAATTAATTATAATTAATATAATATATACTTTCTTGTACCTTGTAATTTTGATCTCCTTTCTTCCCCTTCACTTTCAAGTGCTAGTTTAATACATTATTTTTACAAATATTATTTGTTTTTATTTTTTTGCTAATGTTAAACATTATACATTGAATATCCTTATTCTGAAATTCATTGTGGATGACATAATGGACATTTTTATTCATAAATTTTGTATAATTAGAACAGATTCCTTAAAAAATGGAAATATCTACTATTTTTAGACTCTTGGTAAATATAATCAAATTGCTTTATAGAAAGGCTAAACAAAATGAGTATGTTTGGTTATTATTTTAAATCAGAAGATTAACACTGTTAACAACATATTAAAAGAGATTAAGCTAATATTATTATTCAAGAATGTACAGCAGAGTATAGCTCTGGCAAGTTTTAAGTTGTGGTGATTGAGAACATAACAGAAGGTAAAAGGAAAAAGTCAGGGATCTGAAATTCTGTTTATTGGGTGTTCTGTGAAAGTGCTGAATGGTTGTTTAGTGAGTGGACTGTCTAAAAATATGGGTGAGTCTTGGGGCACCTGGGTGGCTCAGTCAGTTAAGCGTCTGACTTGGCTCAGGTCATGATCTCACAGTTCAAGCCCCCACCCCCCACCCCCACCCCTGCCGTGGGGCTTTGTGCTGACAGCTCAGAGACTGGTATCTCCCTCTCTTTCTGCCCCACCCCCATTTGGGCTCTGTCTCCCTCTCTCTCTCTCAAAGATAAATAAACATTAACAAAATAAAAATACGGGTGAGTCTTTATCTTTTGAATTATGTCAAGAGAAGTACTTTAAATGATACTGGAAATTGCAAGACCAATATTGAAAAACAGGCTCACTATAGTGAAAGAAGAGGTCTTCAGACCTTCTGACCTCCCCCAAAAATACTCAAATATTTTTCTTGAGTGACTAAAATAAGTGGCTTTGACTTGGCTAGCTCCTATTTCTTGCTATTTATTAAATTAACACATTATTGTCTGGATGCAGTCTGTGCTTATTCAACTGCCCCAGACTGTTGTGTTTAAAAGTTGTTTACTGATGATGTAATTAGATGTATAGAGGATTCTGCTTATTGGAAACCCTTTGGAATATAGTGACTTGAGTCCATTAACTAACTCATATAGTGACAAAGCCCTGAAACATGCACGCGCGTGCTCACACACACACACACACATACACACGTTAAAGAAGCTTCTTTCACTTTTTATTTCCTCATCCAATTCAAATTTTGAATCTGTGAGAAGTATGATCAGAGAATGTAGATGAAGAGGTTAGTTTATATATAAAGATCTTAGCTAACCTTCAGTAAGTGCTTTTTGTTGATTTAGCAAAAGCATTGCTCCTTTGACTTTCTGTTTGGTCTCTTGGGACTAAGCGCTATGGGGATTACTTGAACTCTCAAGTTCAGAGCTCAAGTGGATGTTGCAAGTACATGCAGAATCACACGAAACAATGGGTTCTTGGAGTCTACCGAGGAAGAGCCCAGAGCTCAGAATTAGTTCTTTCCCAACTAGCCTTCTAAATACCAGGCACCTAAATCAACCTCCAAAGAGACCTCCTACAATGGCCAGTAAGACAATACTGTGACTTATAGTATGGAGGTAATGGTTCACTGTTCAATAGGAAATCATTATAGAAAGATACTAAACAGCACAAAAGCTCTAGGACAGTTTTCTCTGAAGAGATCTGAATGCCATGGTTTATATAATACCATATTCTAAATAATACCTTTCATCTTTTCGACTGAAAATAATGCTTCTTACAAAGATTGTTTTATACGAAAAAATTATTCACACAGTCCACATTGGTGAAAATAAAAAAAATAAACACATTTTATAATTTGGAATTTATCATCTTATTATCCCCTTTTTGTACTTGTTGTTTCACTAATGCACAGAACTGGATCAATGCCAGGCTCAAGGTTGGCACCTAATAAGTAGTGATTGATAGGTGGATTGATTGATTCTGCCAACCAAGAAAAACAATGGCTGATATGGCTTTATGTATGATGTCCTTCAAATAAGACAACCTATGTGTATAATATCAGGTATACCTCCAATTAAAAAAAAATAAATATCAAGGTGACTGAAGAGTAAGATTATTTCTGGTTCAAAATAAGTCATAATTTTATAAATAACATGTCATTCCAAAAATTCAAGACAAGTAGAGTGATTTGGTGTGCCCTATTCATTAAGTAACAATCAAGATAAATTCAACATTGGCCCAATAGATAAATTGTTATTTGCTATAAAGTTTTCTTAAAAGAAAATTGAGGTTGAAGTGAAAATTATGTATATAAATAGAGCTTTTTTATTATGACACATATACTTAGTACAAACAGCAAGCATGGCCCATACAAATCTTTATCAGAGAACTGTTTTGTTCAGTGTATTCATGAATCATCAGGAATTGGAAGTTAAAATTAAACTTAATAATTTAACAAATAGTATAAAATAAGAACGTATAACAAGCACAAAGAATGATAGAGAGAAAATGAAAGCAGTATTTCTATGATGAAAAAATACATGCATAAATTGATTGGATCTGCTTGGTCTATTCCAGCTGGTGCCAGCACATTTCATATTATGATGATGTGCTGTAATAATAACTTTGAAATATTTGGAATGTTCATCTAGGGCTCTTTACTCTCCTTCTTTTATATAATTCTTATTTTGACTTGGTCTGCTTCAGTCCCCTGGACTTGATTTTGGTAGATGTATAAACAAAATATTCATTTTGTAGGGGTGAAGATTCACTAAGATTTTAATCTAGTGAAGGATCATGGCAAGATCTGCATTTTAGAATGATTCACCCTGTGTTTTGGAGGTGTATTGTAGGGTAACCTAGAAGCATATGGACCAATTAAAAAGTTACCGTAATGCTAGAAATGATAAGGACTTGAACTAAGGCCAATAGAGAAGGAGGGAGAAAATGGAATAAATTCAGAGTTTGTGTGTACAAGTATTTACAAAACTGGGTTACCAACAAGAAATAGGAAGTGACAAAAGAAAAAAAAGGAGGATTCTAAGATGAATCTAGGCAGTTTTGTGTGTCTGTGTATGCGTATGTAACTGTTCTACACACTGAGGTACCTATTCCAAGTTCCTAGAATAGTGCCCGGCACATAGAAATCACTCGATAAATATTTACTGAGAAAACGAATAAATGAATAGATGACTTAGGTAACTAGATGGAGGGTGATGCCACAGGAAATATAAAGGCAGAAACAGCATTGAGATATAAGGAAAAATGAATGTATATTTTTAGAAATCTTAAGTTTTAAGAAAATTTAGAAATAATCAATTTGGAATACTGGGCATCTGGATAAATAGCTTTAACCACATGATGGAGAAAGGCAATTATTAGCATATAGCATTCGTTAATCTGGTGACCATAGTTCAGAGTATTTTGGAAACATATAATGACTAAGAACAGTAAAAGGATAAAGGCAAATCTCCAAAAATGCTAACAGTTAAGAGATGTCTATGGGGGAAGGGAACTGCAAATGACAGTTAAGTGTTCCAAGAAGTAAGAATACCAGTAACGCATGATGTTGCAAAAATCCAAGCTAAAGGGGCTTCAAGAAGGAAAAATTGAACAACATTGTCAAATCCTCGAGATAGGATCAGGAGAATGAATACTATGCATTTGACAGCTATCAGGCTCATTTGCTCATCATTTTTCATCAAAATGAGCTGGCATTTTGGACAGTGTACTAGGTGTTCAGTTAGTTTGCTAGAAACTGGTGCTACAATACTATATAAGACAGACATGGTTTCCGCCCCAAAGATTTTACAGTCTAGTGAGAAAGAGATAAAACAAGTGGTAAAATACATTAATGACACTGTTTTATTTATGAAACTTAGTATGCAATAACACATTTTATTAAGACAAAGGTATGACATAGCAGAGCTATGGAAGGATGGAGAGGTCGTGTATATCAAATAGAGTAATAAAATTTTCTCTAGAAAGGTAGCCTTCAAACTGGGAGCTGAAGCATGAGAAAGAGTCAGCCATATGAAGAGAAGATGGAAGGGTATTCTGGGTTGAGGAAGAAATCAATGCAAAGTCCTTATGACAGGAATGTGCTTGGTGAGTTCTGGAAAATGTCAAATCAGTGTGGCTGGGAACATTGTAGGCAAGGACACAAATGGTGGGACATGAGGTCCAGGACAGGTGGGTGCTCTGCCCTGTAGGAATTTATATGTCAGATTAAAAAAAAAATGTGTGTTTATTCTAAGTGCAAGAGGATCCAGGGTAAAGCATCATTTTTATAATATTTTATTAAAAAAATTTTTTTTAATATTTTATTTATTTTTGAGACAGGGAGAGACAGAGCATGAACAGGGGAGGGTCAGAGAGACGGAGACACAGAATCCGAAACAGGCTTCAGGCTCTGAGCTGTCAGCACAGAGCCCGACACGGGGCTCGAACTAACGGACCGTGAGATCATGACCTGAGCTGAAGTTGGCCGCCCAACCGACTGAGTCACCCAGGCGCCCCTATAATATTTTAAATGTGATCACTAAGCTGTTAAGAGAAAGTTAAAAACTGACAAGGTTGGCATGAGGAGATTGGTTAGAAAATGGTGACCATCACCTAGATGAGCTGATGGTGGCTTGAATTAAGGTGATTCTAATGAGGAAAGAGGAATGAATAGACGTAAGCTCTGTTTTGGAGTAGAGCTCACAAGATGAATAAATGTGGACCAAAGGCCAGATTCAGTTACAACTTGCCAGGTTTTTGAAAGCATATTTCTAAATGGCCAATTTATAATAACTTAGAGAAGAAGTAAGCAGAGGCAGAGTGCATGGGCAAGGGTGCTGGTTTGGGCAAGGGTTCGGGATGGAGATCAGGGCAACACAATGCAGGCCATTGGAAGCTAGTGGTTAAGAGGTGAACTTGCTGCTTCTAAGAAGCAGGCTAAACTGAACAAGGGTTACCTTCACAAATGGCTGAAGAGATGACTACCTCCCAGCCACATCTGCCCAGCATATTGCAGCACAAATTAAATACTCTAGAGGGTTTTCCTAGACCTTATATGTGAACACTGAGATCTGTTCCATAATAATATATTCCCCCTAGTTAGCAACACTGCAAATCTATGCTTTGAAAAATTTGCTTGACTTTCTTGGCTGCTCATCAGTGTTTTATTTGACCAGGTCTCTTACTTTCTTCAAAAAGACTATTCTAAAAATTCCCCCTTTTTCCTAATCTCTCTACCCAACTTTCTTTTCATTCACTGTTGGTGATCCACATCTGAGGGCTTCAGTAATGATGCTAATCAATTTCTCACCTCACTAACTATAAAATCATCTGTGCTACATCCATTCTATCATCCTTCCCTATAGTCTCAGAGACGGACATCTTCCCCATCCTGTTTAAGACCAGCAAGTTGATCTTTGCCCTTAATTCTATCACCTTATCTCCTGTTTTGGATCTTGTTCTAGCTGTCATCTCCTCTCTCTTCTATCTATAAAGGCCATATCCCACCGGGCCCTATTCTTCAAATGATAATCACCTCAAGTCTTTCTCATCAACTATAATAACCTCCCCCCTTAATTCAATTTAACATATTCGTTCCTTCAATATTCATCCCAAATTTCTGAAAGACACATATACTCACATGTTCATATATATTCACCCACAATCTGATGCTCATATCTATTTCTTGCATCTGGTGTTCTTACAATCAGTAAGGGTTCCTAATTGCCAAATGTAACAAGTGGGTTTGTAGTCTTCAACAGATTTTTTTTTTGCTTCAAATTCTTGACTCTGCAGATCACCTCCTTTCTATTTGAAACTATCCTTGTATTCTAGGATACCATTATCAGATTTTTCAGTCTCCTCCTTAGGGACTTCATTTTTAATATGTCCTTTAAATGTTGATGTCCCCAACCTTGGACCATGACCTTTTTTATTGTACACACTGTTTTTAGATTACTTTATATAATCTCAGAGTTCTGATTATCACCTACATATGCTTGACATCCTATTTATATATAATCTCCTTTCAGCTCCTTTAGGTACTTATTATCTTAGTATATCCTAATAACACATCTGAACTTAATATTTCCCATAAACTTGCTTTGTCCTTTATATAGATCCTATCTTAACTGATAGCCTGTCCAGTGGCCAACATTTCTTATAGAAAGTAACTCATGATTTCTCCCTCACTCTTATCACTCAGCAATTGCAGGAATTTGAACTACATATGTGTTGGCTTTATTGTCTCTTTACTACCACCATGGCCACAGCTTTACGCCAGGCCTTCATTATCTCTGAACTATAGTAAAGAGTCTCCTAACCATAACTCTTACCTTTGGCCTCTCCCACTTTTCTCCTTTTCCCAGACCGTTCATTCCACTGCCAGCCCCCAATACCACTAGAGCATACCTACTCCATGCCCTACACAGCAGGGCATCCAAGGCTCTTTGTGATTTGACTTGGGCTTTCAATTGTACCTTCATTCTTTGCTACTCTCTGCTTTGCTATTTATGCTGCTACAACCTAAATTGCTTATGTTCCTCACAGAAGCCGGCTACAGGTGTTGCTCATGGTTTCTGTGCTTATAAAAGCCACTTCCTATTCTTCATATAGGTCAGGTGCAGATTTAATCTCCAAGACAATTTTCAGACCCTTCCTATCATATCCCAGGTTTGTTGGTACTGTTTCAATGTAATTCCTATAATACTCTCTGCAGAACTATATTTCTTTATTCACCATATTCAAATATGCAACACATACACATACACACACCTTTCACCCATTGGAGTATAAGGATCTTGAGGGTAGGAGTCAGACATTTTCTCCAGAAATGTGCATAGTGCCTAAAACACAAGAGAGGCTCAAAAATAATAAATGAGTAAGCACATGAATAAATTAATATATATTTGTGGTTGCTATGGGCAAATAGTCTGTCAAAACTACCAACAAAACTAAAATGTTGTGTGAATACTCTGATCTCTGACCTTTCACAATGAGAGGTTCATTCTTTAAACTTAGGCTTTTATTTCACTTTAGGGGACTTGTGGGTGCAGCAAGCACTTGGGGTCAAAAGAAAGAGTAGCTAGGGAAAAAAGAAGCCCATGTGGAAGGCTATGTTCCTAGAGATGTATATCAGCCTAAAAGCAACAGCAGTGAAGGAAGGAAATATTTGTTAAATCCCAGTATATGGGCAAATGGGTTTGGTAGCGTATTTTTCACTGGGTGCATCAAGAGGACTGCAGGACCACATTCACTCCCTTCTAGACCACTGCCTTCCTGACTATTTTATCCAGGCAACATGGTTAAGGATATTATTTGTTTCCTTTTGATCATTAGCCATTGCACATTAAATTTTAAGCAGCCCAAAAGGAATGCGATGCCCTACTTCTTTTGTCACTTTTTGTAGGACTTTCTATAGAATTGTGGATTCAATGATAGGTCAATAAAAAGATGTCTCACAGATGGGTGCAGACTGACTGAGTAACTGACAGCAGGATCAGCTTGTGCAAGTTTGAAGGACAGGGATGAGAAGGTATGCAACTAAGAAAAATAAAAACAGAGCTGAGGACCTGCATGTGAGAAATATATGCATACATATCTAGGATGAAAAAGAGATCCTGAATATAAAAACATTTAGTCTTAAGTGTCTACACAAATCAATAAAAAATGTAGACTCTGGGCTAACTAATGTCTTCACAGAGGCTCCAGTGCCCCTCCTTTCTTGGGTCCCAAACCCCACCATCAATGGCACTAATGTCATGTATTCTGTCTATTAAATTTAGAAAAGAATTGTTCTGTCTACCTGCATGAAAAATTCATTGCTCCCTGTACTGTAAGCGGCTTTGTGTTTAATATAGGTATATCTTACTTGTCAAATTGCTTTTTGGGTTAAGAAATTTTTTTTAATTCCCTGCTTTTATTTATTATCTTATTACATTTTTAACTGTTGATATTTATTTTTTATTTGACATTCAATGAATTTTCTCTGGGCCTGCCTTTTTAGTACTGGCTGATGTTTTATAACATATTGATTCCCAATATTTTAAACTGACCCACTGTTGATATGAGGATCACACAGGGAAGTAAGATGTTTACATCTCGCTATGAATAGCAGATAAATGAAATAATAAAGGTTGTCAAAAGCTGAGGAATAAAGTAAGCCAGTTCTTGTTTGCTCTCAAGGATATATTGCTATGGAGCTTAGAACCAGCTAACTTCGTAATGCACAAAGAGTGAAGTGGTTCTGGGCAGCAGGATAGTATTTTAGACATTTGATATACTGAAGAAAAATTTTACAAAAAAATACTATTCAAAACAGAGTGCTTAATATTGGTCCATCATAAAATCGTTTCTTGGAAATAAAAACCTTACTATATTGGACTCAGGAGACTTACTGCTTCAGTTTATATCCTCCCTCTGCTTTCTAGTTCTGTGAGCTGACCTTGAACAAGTCACTCAGTCTGTCAGTGTCTTGGATTTCTCACATATAAAATGCAAATAGTAATAACACATCCATGATTGTTACGAGGAACAGTAGAGTTAATGCAAGTAAGCATTTAGAACAATGGCTGGTGCATAATAAGTGTGCAATAAATGTTAGCTATTGTTATACTATTATAATTAGTCACAAGGGAATTACCTTCAGAATTCTTTAGTAGAGGCATAGTCCTTTAAACTTATTTCTGTATTTTTCTTTTGAAATAAGTACCACCTTTAACCCATAGGATATCATTAATTATCTACTTCTACTGATTCAACATGACATATCTATTTCATCAAAGTAGCCTCAATTTTCCAAAGGAGTTCCCTCCTTTGATCTCTCCAATAATTTAGGTCATATTCTCTTGTGATATTTACCATGATGTACCATAATTTATCTGCTCAAATATCTATTTCTCCAAGTAAAATGTTGATTTCTTTTTTTCTTTCAATTTTTTAAAATATTTATTTATTTTTGAAGGAGAGAGAGACAGAGCGTGAGCAGGGGAGGGGCAGAGAGAGAGGGAGACATAGAATCCGAAGCAGGCTCCAGGCTCTGAGCTGTCAGCACAGAGCCTGATGTGGGGCTCGAACCCACGAACCGTGAGATCATGACCTGAGCCGAAGTCGGATGCTCAACTGACTGAGCCATCCAGGTGCCCCAAAATATTTATTTCTTAAAGGCAAGAGAGAAATACATTATTTTTATTTTTACCTCTAGGATTGAGATGATGGCTTGGCAAATAAATAGTGATGTTCATAATATATTAGCTGAACAAGGTATGACTCTCCCTACTGAAATGAGTTCTAGTATCATGTTTACTTGGACTTCCATTTTTCCTGACCCCTTGGTCTTAGGCATGGGTTTCAAGTGCTCTGTGCTAACAGGTGTTAGGTTTTTAAATTTTGGTTTAACACAATAACAAAGTTTGAGATTAAAAGGATGATTGCATAGGTTTATTCCGTAATTCTCTTAACATACATACTAACTCTGACCCCGATCCCGGCCTGGACTGATTAATCTTCTTATCAAAGATCTTGTATTGTGCTCTTTACAGTAAATCTATTTTTATACCCTTCAAAATAGTACCAAAAATAGTTTAAAAATTACTTAAAAATAATTACTTTCACTCAGTAAAATCCAGGCAGTCTAGTATATGATTACACAATCTTAGGATCTCAGAGTTTGAAAGAATAGTAAAGGTCATATATTCTAACCCCATCTCTACCCTCTTTCTAGGATAATCTCACCACGTAGTTTCTGGTCTCTCCTTGGACATCTCCAGTGACAGAGAAGTCACTCTTCCAAAGCAGCCCATTCTATCTCTGCATGATTTTGACAGTCACTAAGTTCTCTCTTATACTGAGCTGATGTCTTTCTCCATGTAACTTGTTCTCAGTGGCCCAACCTCCATCTCTTGAGGCATACAAAAGAAATCTCATCTCTCTTCCACAAAATACTTTAAATACTTGAAGATGAAAACAATCATGTCCTCAAAACTAAGAAAGAATTAAATATAGCCTTTACGTCTCTAAATCTGTATGTGAAGGAGTACTTTTTGTTTCCAAAGATTCCTCTCTTTTTAATATTATGTGACATACACTGACTTAGAATAAATGTCAATGAGAAACTTGTCTGAAATGCAGGCCATTCCTAAGGTATCAAAAATGGTAAGTGAGAGGATGAGGTGAAGCAAGTGAACTTTCTAGAGAGATAGTAATGGGCAATTTCAGCCAGAGACTACTCTATGTTATGATGGACTAGAAAAACTATGACATTGAACATAATCTCATACAAGAATTAGCTGATGTTAACCCTAAGAAATTACAATTTAGATACATTATGTATCAGTTTCTTATGGCAGTAGCTTAAAGTCCAAATATTCTATTTCTATTTTGAAGGTGTTGG